>NW_027365520.1:0-108147 GCF_046119375.1 Phyllobates terribilis | reverse complement strand
CCGCCCCACAGTCACCAGAGGGTATTTTTATTACCGCCCCACAGTCACCAGAGGGTAGTTTTATGTCCGCCCCACAGTCACCAGAGGGTAGTTTTATGACCGCCCCACTGTCAAAAGAGGTTAGTTTTATGACCGCCCCACAGCCACCAGAGGGTAGTTTTATGACCGCCCCACAGCCACCAGAGGGTAGATTTATGACCGCCCGACAGCCACCAGAGGGTAGTTTTATGGCCACCCCACAGCCACCAGAGGGTAGATTTATGACCGCCCCACAGGCACCAGAGGGTAGTTTTATGGCCACCCCACAGTCACCAGAGGGTAGTTTTATGGCCGCCCCACAGTCACCAGAGGGTAATTTTATGACCGCCCCACAGTTACCAGAGGGTAGTTTTGCGACCGCCCCAATGTCACCATAGGGCAGTTTTATGACCGCCCCACAGTCACAAGAGGGTAGTTTTATAACCACCGCACAGTCACCAGAGGGTAGTTTTATGACCACCCCACAGTCATCAGAGGGTAGTTTTATGACCGCCACAAGTCACCAGAGGGTAGTTTTATGACTGCCCCACAGTCACCAAAGGGTAGTTTTGTGACCGCCAAAATGTCACCAGAGGGCAGTTTTATGTCCGCCCCACAGTCACCAGAAGGTAGTTTTATGACCGCCGCACAGTCACCAGAGGGTAGTTTTATGACCGCCACAAGTCACCAGAGGGTAGTTTTATGACCGCCCCTCAGTCACCAGAGGGTAGTTTTATGACTGCCCCACCGTCACCAGAGGGTAGTTTTGTGACCGCCAAAATGTCACCAGAGGGCAGTTTTATGACCACCCCACAGTCACCAGAGGGTATTTTTATGACCGTCCCACTGCCACCTGAGGGTAGTTTTATGACCGCCCCACAGTCACCCGTGGTTAGTTTTTTGACCGCTCCACAGTCACCAGAGGGAAGTTTTATGACCGCCCCACAGTCACCAGAAGGTAGTTTTATGACCACCCCACAGTCACCCGTGGGTAGTTTTATGACCGCACCACAGTCACCACAGGGTAGTTTTATGACCGCCCCACAGTCACCAGAGGGTAGTTTTATGACCGCCCCACTGTCAAAAGAGGTTAGTTTTATGACCGCCCCACAGCCACCAGAGGGTAGTTTTATGACCGCCCCACAGCCACCAGAGGGTAGTTTTATGGCCACCCCACAGCCACCAGAGGGTAGATTTATGACCGCCCCACAGCCACCAGAGGGTAGTTTTATGGCCACCCCACAGTCACCAGAGGGTAGTTTTATGGCCGCCCCACAGTCACCAGAGGGTAATTTTATGACTGCCCCACAGTTACCAGAGGGTAGTTTTGCGACCGCCCCAATGTCACCATAGGGCAGCTTTATGACCGCCCCACAGTCACCAGAGGGTAGTTTTATAACCACCGCACAGTCACCAGAGTGTAGTTTTATGACCGCCCCACAGTCATCAGAGGATAGTTTTATGACCGCCACAAGTCACCAGAGGGTAGTTTTATGACTGCCCCACAGTCACCAAAGGGTAATTTTGTGACCGCCAAAATGTCACCAGAGGGCAGTTTTATGTCCGCCCCACAGTCACCAGAAGGTAGTTTTATGACCGCCGCACAGTCACCAGAGGGTAGTTTTATGACCGCCCCACAGTCACCAGAGGATCGTTTTATGACCGCCCCACAGTCACCAGAATGTAGTTTTATGACCGCCGCACAGTCACCAGATAGTAGTTTTATGTCCGCCCTACAGTCACCAGAAGGTAGTTTTATGACCGCCTCACAGTCACCAGAGGGAAGTTTTATGACCGCCCAACAGTCACCAGAGGGTAGTTCCATGACCGCCCCAGAGTCACCAGAGGGTAGTTCTATGACAGCCCCACAGTCACCAGAGGGTAGTTTTATGACCGCCCCACAGCCACCAGAGGGTAGTTTTATGACAGCCCCACAGCTACCAGAGGGTAGTTTTATGATGCCCCACAGCCACCAGAGGGTAGTTTTATGATCGCCCCACAGTCAGCCGTGGGTAGTTTTATGAGTGCCCCACAGCTACCAGAGGGTAGTTTTATGACCGCCCCACAGCCACCAGAGGGTAGTTTTATGACCGCCCAACAGTCACCAGAGGGTAGTTCCATGACCGCCCCACAGTCACCAGAGGGTAGTTTTATGTCCGCCCCACAGTCACCAGAGGGTAGCTTTATGACCGCCCCACAACCACCAGAGGGTAGTTTTATGACCGCCCCACAGCCACCAGAGGGCAGTTTTATGACCGCCCCAGTCACCAGAGGGTAGTTTTATGACCGCCCACAGTCACCAGAGGGTAGTTTTATGACCGTCGCACAGTCACCAGAGGGTAGTTTTATGACCGCCACAAGTCACCAGAGGGTAGTTTTATGACCGCCCCACAGTCACCAGAGGGTAGTTTTATGACCGCCCCACAGCCACCAGAGGGTAGTTTTATGACCGCCCCACAGCAACCAGAGGGTAGTTTTATGACCGCCCCACTGTCACCAGAGGGTAGTTTTATGACCGCCCCACAGTCCCCACAGGGTAGTTTTATGACCGCCCCACAGTCATCAGAGGGTAGTTTTATGTCCGCCTCACAGTCACGAGAGGGTAGTTTTATGACCGCCCCACAGTCACCAGAGGGTCGTATTACGACCGCCCCAGAGTCACCCGTGGGTAGTTTTATGACCGCCCCACAGTCTCCCGTGGGTAGTTTTATGACCGCCCCACAGTCTCCCGTGGGTAGTTTTATGACCGCCCCACAGTCACCAGAGGGTATTTTTAAGACCGCCCCACAGTCACCAGAGGGTAGTTTTATGTCCGCCCCACAGTCACCAGAGGGTAGTTTTATGACCGCCCCACTGTCAAAAGAGGTTAGTTTTATGACCGCCCCACAGCCACCAGAGGGTAGTTTTATGACCGCCCCACAGCCACCAGAGGGTAGTTTTATGACCGCCCCACTGTCACCAGAGGGTAGTTTTATGACCGCCCCACAGTCCCCACAGGGTAGTTTTATGACCGCCCCACAGTCACCAGAGGGTAGTTTTATGTCCGCCTCACAGTCACGAGAGGGTAGTTTTATGACCGCCCCACAGTCACCAGAGGGTCGTTTTATGACCGCACCACAGTCACCAGAGGGTAGTTTTATGACCGCCGCACAGTCACCAGAGGGTAGTTTTGTGACCGCCAAAATGTCACCAGAGGGCAGTTTTATGACCACCCCACAGTCACCAGAGGGTAGTTTTATGACCGCCCCACTGCCACCAGAGGGTAGTTTAATGACCGCCCCACAGTCACCCGTGGGTAGTTTTATGACCGCCCCACAGTCACCCGTGGTTAGTTTTATGACCGCCCCACAGTCACCAGAGGGTAGTTTTATGACCGCCGCACAGTCACCAGAGGGTAGTTTTATGACCGCCCCACAGTCACCAGAGGGTAGTTTTATGACCGCCCCACAGTCACCAGAGGGTAGTTTTATGTCCGCCCCACAGTCACCAGAGGGTAGCTTTATGACCGCCCCACAACCACCAGAGGGTAGTTTTATGACCGCCCCACAGCCACCAGAGGGCAGTTTTATGACCGCCCCAGTCACCAGAGGGTAGTTTTATGACCGCCCACAGTCACCAGAGGGTAGTTTTATGACCGTCGCACAGTCACCAGAGGGTAGTTTTATGACCGCCACAAGTCACCAGAGGGTAGTTTTATGACCGCCCCACAGTCACCAGAGGGTAGTTTTATGACCGCCCCACAGCCACCAGAGGGTAGTTTTATGACCGCCCCACAGCAACCAGAGGGTAGTTTTATGACCGCCCCACTGTCACCAGAGGGTAGTTTTATGACCGCCCCACAGTCCCCACAGGGTAGTTTTATGACCGCCCCACAGTCATCAGAGGGTAGTTTTATGTCCGCCTCAAAGTCACGAGAGGGTAGTTTTATGACCGCCCCACAGTCACCAGAGGGTCGTTTTATGACCGCACCACAGTCACCAGAGGGTAGTTTTATGACCGCCGCACAGTCACCAGAGGGTAGTTTTGTGACCGCCAAAATGTCACCAGAGGGCAGTTTTATGACCACCCCACAGTCACCAGAGGGTAGTTTTATGACCGCCTCACTGTCACCAGAGGGTAGTTTAATGACCGTCCCACAGTCACCCGTGGGTAGTTTTATGACCGCCACAAGTCACCAGAGGGTAGTTTTATGACCGCCCCACAGTCACCAGAGGGTAGTTTTATGACTGCCCCACTGCCACCAGAGGGTAATTTTATGACCGCCACACAGACCCCACAGGGTAGTTTTATGACCGCCCCACAGTCACTAGAGGGTAGTTTTATGTCCGCATCACAGTAACGAGAGGGTAGTTTTATGACCGCCCCACAGTCACCAGAGGGTAGTTTTGTGACCGCCAAAATGTCACCAGAGGGCAGTTTTATGACCACCCCACAGTCACCAGAGGGTAGTTTTAAGACGGAGCCAAAGCCACCAGAGGGTAGTTTTTGACCGCCCCACAGTCACCAGAGGGTAGTTTTTTGACAGCCCCACAGTCACCATAGAGTAGTTTTTTTACCGCCCCACAGTCACCAGATGGTAGTTTTATGACCGCCTCACAGTCACCAGAGGGTAGTTTTATGACCGCCCCACAGTCACCAGAGGGTAGTTTTATGACCACCCCACAGTCACCCGTGGGTAGTTTTATGACCGCCCCACAGTCACCAGAGGGTAATTTTATGACCGCCCCACAGTCACCAGAGGGTAGTTTTTATGTCCGCCCCACAGTCACCACAGGGTAGTTTTATGACCGCCCCACAGTCACCAGAGGGTAGTTTTATGACCGCCCCACAGTCACCAGAGGGTAGTTTTTATGTCCGCCCCACAGTCACCAGAGGGTAGTTTTTATGTCCGCCCCACAGTCACCACAGGGTAGTTTTATGACCGCCCCACAGTCACCAGAGGGTAGTTTTATGACCGCCCCACAGTCACCAGAGGGTAGTTTTTATGTCCGCCCCACAGTCACCAGAGGGTAGTTTTATGACCGCCCCACAGTCACCCCAGGGTAGTTTTATGACAGCACCACTGTCACCAGAGGGTAGATTTTTGAACGCCTCATAGTCACCCCAGGGTAGTTTTATGACCGTCCCACAGTCACCAGAGGGTAGTTTTATGACCGCCCCACAGCCACCAGAGGGTAGTTTTATGACAGCCCCACAGCTACCAGAGGGTAGTTTTATGATCGCCCCACAGTCACCCGTGGGTAGTTTTATGAGTGCCCCACAGTCACCAGAGGGTAGTTTTATGACCGCCCCACAGTCACCAGAGGGTAGTTTTATGACCACCCCACAGTCACCCGTGGGTAGTTTTATGACCGCCCCACAGTCACCAGAGGGTAATTTTATGACCGCCCCACAGTCACCAGAGGGTAGTTTTTATGTCCGCCCCACAGTCACCAGAGGGTAGTTTTATGACCGCCCCACAGTCACCTCAGGGTAGTTTTATGACCGCCCCACAGTCACCCCAGGGTAGTTTTATGACAGCCCCACTGTCACCAGAGGGTAGTTTTTTGACCGCCCCATAGTCACCCCAGGGTAGTTTTATGACCGCCCCACAGTCACCAGAGGGTAGTTCTATGACCGTCCCACAGTCACCAGAGGGTAGTTCCATGACCACCCCAGAGTCACCAGAGGGGAGTTCTATGACCGTCCCACAGTCACCAGAGGGTAGTTCCATGACCGCCCCAGAGTCACCAGAGGGTAGTTCTATGACAGCCCCACAGTCAACAGAGGGTAGTTTTATGACCGCCCCACAGCCACCAGAGGGTAGTTTTATGACAGCCCAACAGCTACCAGAGGGTAGATTTATGACCGCCCCACAGCCACCAGAGGGTAGTTTTATGATCGCCCCACAGTCACCCGTGGGTAGTTTTATGAGTGCCCCACAGTCACCAGAGGGTAGTTTTATGACCGCCGCACAGTCACCAGAGGGTAGTTTTGTGACCGCCAAAATGTCACCAGAGGGCAGTTTTATGACCACCCCACAGTCACCAGAGGGTAGTTTTATGACCGCCCCACTGCCACCAGAGGGTAGTTTAATGACCGCCCCACAGTCACCCGTGGGTAGTTTTATGACCGCCCCACAGTCACCCGTGGTTAGTTTTATGACCGCCCCACAGTCACCAGAGGGTAGTTTTATGACCGCCGCACAGTCACCAGAGGGTAGTTTTATGACCGCCCCACAGTCACCAGAGGGTAGTTTTATGACCGCCCCACAGTCACCAGAGGGTAGTTTTATGTCCGCCCCACAGTCACCAGAGGGTAGTTTTATGACCGCCCCACAGCCACCAGAGGGCAGTTTTATGACCGCCCCAGTCACCAGAGGGTAGTTTTATGACCGCCCACAGTCACCAGAGGGTAGTTTTATGACCGTCGCACAGTCACCAGAGGGTAGTTTTATGACCGCCACAAGTCACCAGAGGGTAGTTTTATGACCGCCCCACAGACACCAGAGGGTAGTTTTATGACCGCCCCACAGCCACCAGAGGGTAGTTTTATGACCGCCCCACAGCAACCAGAGGGTAGTTTTATGACCGCCCCACTGTCACCAGAGGGTAGTTTTATGACCGCCCCACAGTCACCACAGGGTAGTTTTATGACCGCCCCACAGTCATCAGAGGGTAGTTTTATGTCCGCCTCACAGTCACGAGAGGGTAGTTTTATGACCGCCCCACAGTCACCAGAGGGTCATTTTATGACCGCACCACAGTCACCAGAGGGTAGTTTTATGACCGCCACACAGTCACCAGAGGGTAGTTTTGTGACCGCCAAAATGTCACCAGAGGGCAGTTTTATGACCACCCCACAGTCACCAGAGGGTAGTTTTATGACCGCCCCACTGTCACCAGAGGGTAGTTTAATGACCGTCCCACAGTCACCCGTGGGTAGTTTTATGACCGCCCCACAGTCACCCGTGGTTAGTTTTATGACCGCCCCACAGTCACCAGAGGGTAGTTTTATGACCGCCGCACAGTCACCAGAGGGTAGTTTTATGACCGCCCCACAGTCACCAGAGGGTAGTTTTATGACCGCCCCACAGTCACCAGAGGGTAGTTTTATGTCCGCCCCACAGTCACCAGAGGGTAGTTTTATGTCCGCCCCACAGTCACCAGAGCGTAGTTTTATGACCGCCCCACAGTCACCAGAGGGTAGTTTTATGACTGCCCCACTGCCACCAGAGGGTAATTTTATGACCGCCACACAGACCCCACAGGGTAGTTTTATGACCGCCCCACAGTCACTAGAGGGTAGTTTTATGTCCGCATCACAGTAACGAGAGGGTAGTTTTATGACCGCCCCACAGTCACCAGAGGGTAGTTTTGTGACCGCCAAAATGTCACCAGAGGGCAGTTTTATGACCACCCCACAGTCACCAGAGGGTAGTTTTAAGACGGAGCCAAAGCCACCAGAGGGTAGTTTTTGACCGCCCCACAGTCACCAGAGGGTAGTTTTTTGACAGCCCCACAGTCACCATAGAGTAGTTTTTTTACCGCCCCACAGTCACCAGATGGTAGTTTTATGACCGCCTCACAGTCACCAGAGGGTAGTTTTATGACCGCCCCACAGTCACCCGTGGTTAGTTTTATGACCGCCCCACAGTCACCAGAGGTTAGTTTTATGTCCGCCTCACAGTCACCAGAGGGTAATTTTATGACCGCCCCACAGTTACCAGAGGGTAGTTTTGCGACCGCCCCAATGTCACCAGAGGGCAGTTTTATGACCGCCCCACAGTCACCAGAGGGCAGTTTTATAACCACCGCAGTCACCAGAGGGCAGTTTTATGACCGCCCACAGTCACCAAAGGGTAGTTTTATGACCGCCACACAGTCACCAGAGGGTAGTTTTATGACCGCCCCACAGTCACCCGTGGTTAGTTTTATGACCGCCCACAGTCACCAAAGGGTAGTTTTATGACCGCCACACAGTCACCAGAGGGTAGTTTTATGACCGCCCCACAGTCACCCGTGGTTAGTTTTATAACCACCCCACAGTCACCCCAGGGTAGTTTTATGTCCGCCTCACAGTCACCAGAGGGTAATTTTATGACCGCCCCACAGTCACCAGAGGGTAGTTTTATAACCACCGCAGTCACCAGAGGGCAGTTTTATCACCGCCCCACAGTCATCAGAGGGTAGTTTTATGACCGCCACAAGTCACCAGAGGGTAGTTTTATGACTGCCCCACAGTCACCAAAGGGTAGTTTTGTGACCGCCAAAATGTCACCAGAGGGCAGTTTTATGTCCGCCCCACAGTCACCAGTAGGTAGTTTTATGACCGCCGCACAGTCACCAGAGGGTAGTTTTATGACCGCCACAAGTCAGGGTAGTTTTATGACCGCCCCACAGTCACCAGAGGGTAGTTTTTATGTCCGCCCCACAGTCACCAGAGGGTAGTTTTATGACCGCCCCACAGTCACCCCAGGGTAGTTTTATGACCGCCCCACAGTCACCCCAGGGTAGTTTTATGACAGCCCCACTGTCACCAGGCGGTAGTTTTTTGACCACCCCATAGTCACCCCAGGGTAGTTTTATGACCGCCCCACAGTCACCAGAGGGTAATTTTATGACCGCCCCACAGTTACCAGAGGGTAGTTTTGCGACCGCCCCAATGTCACCATAGGGCAGTTTTATGACCGCCCCACAGTCACCAGAGGGTAGTTTTATAACCACCGCACAGTCACCAGAGGGCAGTTTTATGACCGCCCCACAGTCATCAGAGGGTAGTTTTATGACCGCCACAAGTCACCAGAGGGTAGTTTTATGACTGCCCCACAGTCACCAAAGGGTAGTTTTGTGACCGCCAAAATGTCACCAGAGGGCAGTTTTATGTCCGCCCCACAGTCACCAGAAAGTAGTTTTATGACCGCCGCACAGTCACCAGAGGGTAGTTTTATGACCGCCACAAGTCAGGGTAGTTTTATGACTGCCCCACAGTCACCAGAGGGTAGTTTTGTGACTGCCAAAATGTCACCAGAGGGCAGTTTTATGACCACCCCACAGTCACCAGAGGGTAGTTTTATGACCGTCCCACTGCCACCAGAGGGTAGTTTTATGACCGCCCCACAGTCACCCGTGGTTAGTTTTATGACCGCCCCACAGTCACCAGAGGGTAGTTTTATGACCGCCCCACAGTCACCAGAGGGTAGTTTTATGACCACCCCACAGTCACCCGTGGGTAGTTTTATGACTGCCCCACAGTCACCAGAGAGTAGTTTTATGACCGCCCACAGTCACCAGAGGGTCGTTTTATGACCGCCCCACAGTCACCAAAGGGTAGTTTTATGTCCGCCCCACAGTCACCAGGGGGTAGCTTTATGACCGCCCCACAACCACCAGAGGTTAGTTTTATGACCGCCCCACAGCCACCAGAGGGCAGTTTTATGACCCCCCCAGTCACCAGAGGGTAGTTTTATGACCGCCGCACAGTCACCAGAGGGTAGTTTTATGACCGCCACAAGTCAGGGTAGTTTTATGACTGCCCCACAGTCACCAGAGGGTAGTTTTGTGACCGCCAAAATGTCACCAGAGGGCAGTTTTATGACCACCTCACAGTCACCAGAGGGTAGTTTTAAGACGGAGCCAAAGCCACCAGAGGGTAGTTTTTGACCGCCCCACAGTCACCAGAGGGTAGTTTTTTGACAGCCCCACAGTCACCATAGAGTAGTTTTTTTACCGCCCCACAGTCACCAGATGGTAGTTTTATGACCGCCTCACTGTCACCAGAGGGTAGTTTTATGACCGCCCTACAGTCACCAGAGAGTAGTTTTATGACCGCCCACAGTCACCAGAGGGTCGTTTTATGACCGCCCCACAGTCACCAAAGGGTAGTTTTATGTCCGCCCCACAGTCACCAGGGGGTAGCTTTATGACCGCCCCACAACCACCAGAGGGTAGTTTTATAACCGCCCCACAGCCACCAGAGGGCAGTTTTATGACCCCCCCAGTCACCAGAGGGTAGTTTTATGACCGCCCACAGTCACCAAAGGGTAGTTTTATGACCGCCACACAGTCACCAGAGGGTAGTTTTATGACCGCCCCACAGTCACCCGTGGTTAGTTTTATAACCACCCCACAGTCACCAGAGGTTAGTTTTATGTCCGCCTCACAGTCACCAGAGGGTAATTTTATGACCGCCCCACAGTCACCAGAGGGTAGTTTTGCGACCGCCCCAATGTCACCAGAGGGCAGTTTTATGACCGCCCCACAGTCACCAGAGGGTAGTTTTATAACCACCGCACAGTCACCAGAGGGCAGTTTTATCACCGCCCCACAGTCATCAGAGGGTAGTTTTATGACCGCCACAAGTCACCAGAGGGTAGTTTTATGACTGCCCCACAGTCACCAAAGGGTAGTTTTGTGACCGCCAAAATGTCACCAGAGGGCAGTTTTATGTCCGCCCCACAGTCACCAGTAGGTAGTTTTATGACCGCCGCACAGTCTCCAGAGGGTAGTTTTATGACCGCCACAAGTCAGGGTAGTTTTATGACCGCCCCACAGTCACCAGAGGGTAGTTTTGTGACTGCCAAAATGTCACCTGAGGCAGTTTTATGACCACCCCACAGTCACCAGAGGGTAGTTTTATGACCGTCCCACTGCCACCAGAGGGTAGTTTTATGACCGCCCCACAGTCACCAGAGGGTAGTTTTATGACCACCCCACAGTCACCCGTGGGTAGTTTTATGACTGCCCCACAGTCACCACAGGGTAGTTTTATGACCGCCCCACAGTCACCAGAGGGTAGTTTTATGACCGCCCCACAGTCACCAGAGGGTAGTTTTTATGTCCGCCCCACAGTCACCAGAGGGTAGTTTTATGACCGCCCCACAGTCACCCCAGGGTAGTTTTATGACCGCCCCACAGTCACCCCAGGGTAGTTTTATGACAGCCCCACTGTCACCAGGGGGTAGTTTTTTGACCACCCCATAGTCACCCCAGGGTAGTTTTATGACCGCCCCACAGTCACCAGAGGGTAATTTTATGACCGCCCCACAGTTACCAGAGGGTAGTTTTGCGACCGCCCCAATGTCACCATAGGGCAGTTTTATGACCGCCCCACAGTCACCAGAGGGTAGTTTTATAACCACCGCGCAGTCACCAGAGGGTAGTTTTATGACCGCCCCACAGTCATCAGAGGGTAGTTTTATGACTGCCACAAGTCACCAGAGGGTAGTTTTATGACTGCCCCACAGTCACCAAACCGTAGTTTTGTGACCGCCAAAATGTCACCAGAGGGCAGTTTTATGTCCGCCCCACAGTCACCAGAAGGTAGTTTTATGACCGCCGCACAGTCACCAAAGGGTAGTTTTATGACCGCCACAAGTCACCAGAGGGTAGTTTTATGACCGCCCCACAGTCACCAGAGGGTAGTTTTATGACTGCCCCACAGTCACCAGAGGTTAGTTTTGTGACCGCCAAAATGTCACCAGAGGGCAGTTTTATGACCACCCCACAGTCACCAGAGGGTAGTTTTATGACCGTCCCACTGCCACCAGAGGGTAGTTTTATGACCGCCCCACAGTCACCCGTGGTTAGTTTTATGACCGCTCCACAGTCACCAGAGGGTAGTTTTATGACCGCCCCACAGTCACCAGAGGGTAGTTTTATGACCACCCCACAGTCACCCGTGGGTAGTTTTATGACCGCCCCACAGTCACCAGAGGGCAGTTTTATGACCACCCCACAGTCACCAGAGGGTAGTTTTATGACCGCCCCACTGTCACCAGAGGGTAGTTTAATGACCGTCCCACAGTCACCCGTGGGTAGTTTTATGACCGCCCCACAGTCACCCGTGGTTAGTTTTATGACCGCCCCACAGTCACCAGAGGGTAGTTTTATGACCGCCGCACAGTCACCAGAGGGTAGTTTTATGACCGCCCCACAGTCACCAGAGGGTAGTTTTATGACCGCCCCACAGTCACCAGAGGGTAGTTTTATGTCCGCCCCACAGTCACCAGAGGGTAGTTTTATGTCCGCCCCACAGTCACCAGAGCGTAGTTTTATGACCGCCCCACAGTCACCAGAGGGTAGTTTTATGACTGCCCCACTGCCACCAGAGGGTAATTTTATGACCGCCACACAGACCCCACAGGGTAGTTTTATGACCGCCCCACAGTCACTAGAGGGTAGTTTTATGTCCGCATCACAGTAACGAGAGGGTAGTTTTATGACCGCCCCACAGTCACCAGAGGGTAGTTTTGTGACCGCCAAAATGTCACCAGAGGGCAGTTTTATGACCACCCCACAGTCACCAGAGGGTAGTTTTAAGACGGAGCCAAAGCCACCAGAGGGTAGTTTTTGACCGCCCCACAGTCACCAGAGGGTAGTTTTTTGACAGCCCCACAGTCACCATAGAGTAGTTTTTTTACCGCCCCACAGTCACCAGATGGTAGTTTTATGACCGCCTCACAGTCACCAGAGGGTAGTTTTATGACCGCCCCACAGTCACCCGTGGTTAGTTTTATGACCGCCCCACAGTCACCAGAGGTTAGTTTTATGTCCGCCTCACAGTCACCAGAGGGTAATTTTATGACCGCCCCACAGTTACCAGAGGGTAGTTTTGCGACCGCCCCAATGTCACCAGAGGGCAGTTTTATGACCGCCCCACAGTCACCAGAGGGCAGTTTTATAACCACCGCAGTCACCAGAGGGCAGTTTTATGACCGCCCACAGTCACCAAAGGGTAGTTTTATGACCGCCACACAGTCACCAGAGGGTAGTTTTATGACCGCCCCACAGTCACCCGTGGTTAGTTTTATGACCGCCCACAGTCACCAAAGGGTAGTTTTATGACCGCCACACAGTCACCAGAGGGTAGTTTTATGACCGCCCCACAGTCACCCGTGGTTAGTTTTATAACCACCCCACAGTCACCCCAGGGTAGTTTTATGTCCGCCTCACAGTCACCAGAGGGTAATTTTATGACCGCCCCACAGTCACCAGAGGGTAGTTTTGCGACCGCCCCAATGTCACCAGAGGGCAGTTTTATGACCGCCCCACAGTCACCAGAGGGTAGTTTTATAACCACCGCACAGTCACCAGAGGGCAGTTTTATCACCGCCCCACAGTCATCAGAGGGTAGTTTTATGACCGCCACAAGTCACCAGAGGGTAGTTTTATGACTGCCCCACAGTCACCAAAGGGTAGTTTTGTGACCGCCAAAATGTCACCAGAGGGCAGTTTTATGTCCGCCCCACAGTCACCAGTAGGTAGTTTTATGACCGCCGCACAGTCACCAGAGGGTAGTTTTATGACCGCCACAAGTCAGGGTAGTTTTATGACCGCCCCACAGTCACCAGAGGGTAGTTTTTATGTCCGCCCCACAGTCACCAGAGGGTAGTTTTATGACCGCCCCACAGTCACCCCAGGGTAGTTTTATGACCGCCCCACAGTCACCCCAGGGTAGTTTTATGACAGCCCCACTGTCACCAGGGGGTAGTTTTTTGACCACCCCATAGTCACCCCAGGGTAGTTTTATGACCGCCCCACAGTCACCAGAGGGTAATTTTATGACCGCCCCACAGTTACCAGAGGGTAGTTTTGCGACCGCCCCAATGTCACCATAGGGCAGTTTTATGACCGCCCCACAGTCACCAGAGGGTAGTTTTGTGACCGCCAAAATGTCACCAGAGGGCAGTTTTATGACCACCCCACAGTCACCAGAGGGTAGTTTTAAGACGGAGCCAAAGCCACCAGAGGGTAGTTTTATGACCGCCTCACAGTCACCAGAGGGTAGTTTTATGACCGCCCCACAGTCACCAGAGGGTAGTTTTATGACCACCCCACAGTCACCCGTGGGTAGTTTTATGACCGCCCCACAGTCACCAGAGGGTAATTTTATGACCGCCCCACAGTCACCAGAGGGTAGTTTTTATGTCCGCCCCACAGTCACCACAGGGTAGTTTTATGACCGCCCCACAGTCACCAGAGGGTAGTTTTATGACCGCCCCACAGTCACCAGAGGGTAGTTTTTATGTCCGCCCCACAGTCACCAGAGGGTAGTTTTTATGTCCGCCCCACAGTCACCACAGGGTAGTTTTATGACCGCCCCACAGTCACCAGAGGGTAGTTTTATGACCGCCCCACAGTCACCAGAGGGTAGTTTTTATGTCCGCCCCACAGTCACCAGAGGGTAGTTTTATGACCGCCCCACAGTCACCCCAGGGTAGTTTTATGACAGCACCACTGTCACCAGAGGGTAGATTTTTGAACGCCTCATAGTCACCCCAGGGTAGTTTTATGACCGTCCCACAGTCACCAGAGGGTAGTTTTATGACCGCCCCACAGCCACCAGAGGGTAGTTTTATGACAGCCCCACAGCTACCAGAGGGTAGTTTTATGATCGCCCCACAGTCACCCGTGGGTAGTTTTATGAGTGCCCCACAGTCACCAGAGGGTAGTTTTATGACCGCCCCACAGTCACCAGAGGGTAGTTTTATGACCACCCCACAGTCACCCGTGGGTAGTTTTATGACCGCCCCACAGTCACCAGAGGGTAATTTTATGACCGCCCCACAGTCACCAGAGGGTAGTTTTTATGTCCGCCCCACAGTCACCAGAGGGTAGTTTTATGACCGCCCCACAGTCACCTCAGGGTAGTTTTATGACCGCCCCACAGTCACCCCAGGGTAGTTTTATGACAGCCCCACTGTCACCAGAGGGTAGTTTTTTGACCGCCCCATAGTCACCCCAGGGTAGTTTTATGACCGCCCCACAGTCACCAGAGGGTAGTTCTATGACCGTCCCACAGTCACCAGAGGGTAGTTCCATGACCACCCCAGAGTCACCAGAGGGGAGTTCTATGACCGTCCCACAGTCACCAGAGGGTAGTTCCATGACCGCCCCAGAGTCACCAGAGGGTAGTTCTATGACAGCCCCACAGTCAACAGAGGGTAGTTTTATGACCGCCCCACAGCCACCAGAGGGTAGTTTTATGACAGCCCAACAGCTACCAGAGGGTAGATTTATGACCGCCCCACAGCCACCAGAGGGTAGTTTTATGATCGCCCCACAGTCACCCGTGGGTAGTTTTATGAGTGCCCCACAGTCACCAGAGGGTAGTTTTATGACCGCCGCACAGTCACCAGAGGGTAGTTTTGTGACCGCCAAAATGTCACCAGAGGGCAGTTTTATGACCACCCCACAGTCACCAGAGGGTAGTTTTATGACCGCCCCACTGCCACCAGAGGGTAGTTTAATGACCGCCCCACAGTCACCCGTGGGTAGTTTTATGACCGCCCCACAGTCACCCGTGGTTAGTTTTATGACCGCCCCACAGTCACCAGAGGGTAGTTTTATGACCGCCGCACAGTCACCAGAGGGTAGTTTTATGACCGCCCCACAGTCACCAGAGGGTAGTTTTATGACCGCCCCACAGTCACCAGAGGGTAGTTTTATGTCCGCCCCACAGTCACCAGAGGGTAGTTTTATGACCGCCCCACAGCCACCAGAGGGCAGTTTTATGACCGCCCCAGTCACCAGAGGGTAGTTTTATGACCGCCCACAGTCACCAGAGGGTAGTTTTATGACCGTCGCACAGTCACCAGAGGGTAGTTTTATGACCGCCACAAGTCACCAGAGGGTAGTTTTATGACCGCCCCACAGACACCAGAGGGTAGTTTTATGACCGCCCCACAGCCACCAGAGGGTAGTTTTATGACCGCCCCACAGCAACCAGAGGGTAGTTTTATGACCGCCCCACTGTCACCAGAGGGTAGTTTTATGACCGCCCCACAGTCCCCACAGGGTAGTTTTATGACCGCCCCACAGTCATCAGAGGGTAGTTTTATGTCCGCCTCACAGTCACGAGAGGGTAGTTTTATGACCGCCCCACAGTCACCAGAGGGTCATTTTATGACCGCACCACAGTCACCAGAGGGTAGTTTTATGACCGCCACACAGTCACCAGAGGGTAGTTTTGTGACCGCCAAAATGTCACCAGAGGGCAGTTTTATGACCACCCCACAGTCACCAGAGGGTAGTTTTATGACCGCCCCACTGTCACCAGAGGGTAGTTTAATGACCGTCCCACAGTCACCCGTGGGTAGTTTTATGACCGCCCCACAGTCACCCGTGGTTAGTTTTATGACCGCCCCACAGTCACCAGAGGGTAGTTTTATGACCGCCGCACAGTCACCAGAGGGTAGTTTTATGACCGCCCCACAGTCACCAGAGGGTAGTTTTATGACCGCCCCACAGTCACCAGAGGGTAGTTTTATGTCCGCCCCACAGTCACCAGAGGGTAGTTTTATGTCCGCCCCACAGTCACCAGAGCGTAGTTTTATGACCGCCCCACAGTCACCAGAGGGTAGTTTTATGACTGCCCCACTGCCACCAGAGGGTAATTTTATGACCGCCACACAGACCCCACAGGGTAGTTTTATGACCGCCCCACAGTCACTAGAGGGTAGTTTTATGTCCGCATCACAGTAACGAGAGGGTAGTTTTATGACCGCCCCACAGTCACCAGAGGGTAGTTTTGTGACCGCCAAAATGTCACCAGAGGGCAGTTTTATGACCACCCCACAGTCACCAGAGGGTAGTTTTAAGACGGAGCCAAAGCCACCAGAGGGTAGTTTTTGACCGCCCCACAGTCACCAGAGGGTAGTTTTTTGACAGCCCCACAGTCACCATAGAGTAGTTTTTTTACCGCCCCACAGTCACCAGATGGTAGTTTTATGACCGCCTCACAGTCACCAGAGGGTAGTTTTATGACCGCCCCACAGTCACCCGTGGTTAGTTTTATGACCGCCCCACAGTCACCAGAGGTTAGTTTTATGTCCGCCTCACAGTCACCAGAGGGTAATTTTATGACCGCCCCACAGTTACCAGAGGGTAGTTTTGCGACCGCCCCAATGTCACCAGAGGGCAGTTTTATGACCGCCCCACAGTCACCAGAGGGCAGTTTTATAACCACCGCAGTCACCAGAGGGCAGTTTTATGACCGCCCACAGTCACCAAAGGGTAGTTTTATGACCGCCACACAGTCACCAGAGGGTAGTTTTATGACCGCCCCACAGTCACCCGTGGTTAGTTTTATGACCGCCCACAGTCACCAAAGGGTAGTTTTATGACCGCCACACAGTCACCAGAGGGTAGTTTTATGACCGCCCCACAGTCACCCGTGGTTAGTTTTATAACCACCCCACAGTCACCCCAGGGTAGTTTTATGTCCGCCTCACAGTCACCAGAGGGTAATTTTATGACCGCCCCACAGTCACCAGAGGGTAGTTTTATAACCACCGCACAGTCACCAGAGGGCAGTTTTATCACCGCCCCACAGTCATCAGAGGGTAGTTTTATGACCGCCACAAGTCACCAGAGGGTAGTTTTATGACTGCCCCACAGTCACCAAAGGGTAGTTTTGTGACCGCCAAAATGTCACCAGAGGGCAGTTTTATGTCCGCCCCACAGTCACCAGTAGGTAGTTTTATGACCGCCGCACAGTCACCAGAGGGTAGTTTTATGACCGCCACAAGTCAGGGTAGTTTTATGACCGCCCCACAGTCACCAGAGGGTAGTTTTTATGTCCGCCCCACAGTCACCAGAGGGTAGTTTTATGACCGCCCCACAGTCACCCCAGGGTAGTTTTATGACCGCCCCACAGTCACCCCAGGGTAGTTTTATGACAGCCCCACTGTCACCAGGCGGTAGTTTTTTGACCACCCCATAGTCACCCCAGGGTAGTTTTATGACCGCCCCACAGTCACCAGAGGGTAATTTTATGACCGCCCCACAGTTACCAGAGGGTAGTTTTGCGACCGCCCCAATGTCACCATAGGGCAGTTTTATGACCGCCCCACAGTCACCAGAGGGTAGTTTTATAACCACCGCACAGTCACCAGAGGGCAGTTTTATGACCGCCCCACAGTCATCAGAGGGTAGTTTTATGACCGCCACAAGTCACCAGAGGGTAGTTTTATGACTGCCCCACAGTCACCAAAGGGTAGTTTTGTGACCGCCAAAATGTCACCAGAGGGCAGTTTTATGTCCGCCCCACAGTCACCAGAAAGTAGTTTTATGACCGCCGCACAGTCACCAGAGGGTAGTTTTATGACCGCCACAAGTCAGGGTAGTTTTATGACTGCCCCACAGTCACCAGAGGGTAGTTTTGTGACTGCCAAAATGTCACCAGAGGGCAGTTTTATGACCACCCCACAGTCACCAGAGGGTAGTTTTATGACCGTCCCACTGCCACCAGAGGGTAGTTTTATGACCGCCCCACAGTCACCCGTGGTTAGTTTTATGACCGCCCCACAGTCACCAGAGGGTAGTTTTATGACCGCCCCACAGTCACCAGAGGGTAGTTTTATGACCACCCCACAGTCACCCGTGGGTAGTTTTATGACTGCCCCACAGTCACCAGAGAGTAGTTTTATGACCGCCCACAGTCACCAGAGGGTCGTTTTATGACCGCCCCACAGTCACCAAAGGGTAGTTTTATGTCCGCCCCACAGTCACCAGGGGGTAGCTTTATGACCGCCCCACAACCACCAGAGGTTAGTTTTATGACCGCCCCACAGCCACCAGAGGGCAGTTTTATGACCCCCCCAGTCACCAGAGGGTAGTTTTATGACCGCCGCACAGTCACCAGAGGGTAGTTTTATGACCGCCACAAGTCAGGGTAGTTTTATGACTGCCCCACAGTCACCAGAGGGTAGTTTTGTGACCGCCAAAATGTCACCAGAGGGCAGTTTTATGACCACCTCACAGTCACCAGAGGGTAGTTTTAAGACGGAGCCAAAGCCACCAGAGGGTAGTTTTTGACCGCCCCACAGTCACCAGAGGGTAGTTTTTTGACAGCCCCACAGTCACCATAGAGTAGTTTTTTTACCGCCCCACAGTCACCAGATGGTAGTTTTATGACCGCCTCACTGTCACCAGAGGGTAGTTTTATGACCGCCCTACAGTCACCAGAGAGTAGTTTTATGACCGCCCACAGTCACCAGAGGGTCGTTTTATGACCGCCCCACAGTCACCAAAGGGTAGTTTTATGTCCGCCCCACAGTCACCAGGGGGTAGCTTTATGACCGCCCCACAACCACCAGAGGGTAGTTTTATAACCGCCCCACAGCCACCAGAGGGCAGTTTTATGACCCCCCCAGTCACCAGAGGGTAGTTTTATGACCGCCCACAGTCACCAAAGGGTAGTTTTATGACCGCCACACAGTCACCAGAGGGTAGTTTTATGACCGCCCCACAGTCACCCGTGGTTAGTTTTATAACCACCCCACAGTCACCAGAGGTTAGTTTTATGTCCGCCTCACAGTCACCAGAGGGTAATTTTATGACCGCCCCACAGTCACCAGAGGGTAGTTTTGCGACCGCCCCAATGTCACCAGAGGGCAGTTTTATGACCGCCCCACAGTCACCAGAGGGTAGTTTTATAACCACCGCACAGTCACCAGAGGGCAGTTTTATCACCGCCCCACAGTCATCAGAGGGTAGTTTTATGACCGCCACAAGTCACCAGAGGGTAGTTTTATGACTGCCCCACAGTCACCAAAGGGTAGTTTTGTGACCGCCAAAATGTCACCAGAGGGCAGTTTTATGTCCGCCCCACAGTCACCAGTAGGTAGTTTTATGACCGCCGCACAGTCTCCAGAGGGTAGTTTTATGACCGCCACAAGTCAGGGTAGTTTTATGACCGCCCCACAGTCACCAGAGGGTAGTTTTGTGACTGCCAAAATGTCACCTGAGGCAGTTTTATGACCACCCCACAGTCACCAGAGGGTAGTTTTATGACCGTCCCACTGCCACCAGAGGGTAGTTTTATGACCGCCCCACAGTCACCAGAGGGTAGTTTTATGACCACCCCACAGTCACCCGTGGGTAGTTTTATGACTGCCCCACAGTCACCACAGGGTAGTTTTATGACCGCCCCACAGTCACCAGAGGGTAGTTTTATGACCGCCCCACAGTCACCAGAGGGTAGTTTTTATGTCCGCCCCACAGTCACCAGAGGGTAGTTTTATGACCGCCCCACAGTCACCCCAGGGTAGTTTTATGACCGCCCCACAGTCACCCCAGGGTAGTTTTATGACAGCCCCACTGTCACCAGGGGGTAGTTTTTTGACCACCCCATAGTCACCCCAGGGTAGTTTTATGACCGCCCCACAGTCACCAGAGGGTAATTTTATGACCGCCCCACAGTTACCAGAGGGTAGTTTTGCGACCGCCCCAATGTCACCATAGGGCAGTTTTATGACCGCCCCACAGTCACCAGAGGGTAGTTTTATAACCACCGCGCAGTCACCAGAGGGTAGTTTTATGACCGCCCCACAGTCATCAGAGGGTAGTTTTATGACTGCCACAAGTCACCAGAGGGTAGTTTTATGACTGCCCCACAGTCACCAAACCGTAGTTTTGTGACCGCCAAAATGTCACCAGAGGGCAGTTTTATGTCCGCCCCACAGTCACCAGAAGGTAGTTTTATGACCGCCGCACAGTCACCAAAGGGTAGTTTTATGACCGCCACAAGTCACCAGAGGGTAGTTTTATGACCGCCCCACAGTCACCAGAGGGTAGTTTTATGACTGCCCCACAGTCACCAGAGGTTAGTTTTGTGACCGCCAAAATGTCACCAGAGGGCAGTTTTATGACCACCCCACAGTCACCAGAGGGTAGTTTTATGACCGCCCCACAGTCACCAGAGGGTAGTTTTATGACCACCCCACAGTCACCCGTGGGTAGTTTTATGACCGCCCCACAGTCACCAGAGGGCAGTTTTATGACCACCCCACAGTCACCAGAGGGTAGTTTTATGACCGCCCCACTGTCACCAGAGGGTAGTTTAATGACCGTCCCACAGTCACCCGTGGGTAGTTTTATGACCGCCCCACAGTCACCCGTGGTTAGTTTTATGACCGCCCCACAGTCACCAGAGGGTAGTTTTATGACCGCCGCACAGTCACCAGAGGGTAGTTTTATGACCGCCCCACAGTCACCAGAGGGTAGTTTTATGACCGCCCCACAGTCACCAGAGGGTAGTTTTATGTCCGCCCCACAGTCACCAGAGGGTAGTTTTATGTCCGCCCCACAGTCACCAGAGCGTAGTTTTATGACCGCCCCACAGTCACCAGAGGGTAGTTTTATGACTGCCCCACTGCCACCAGAGGGTAATTTTATGACCGCCACACAGACCCCACAGGGTAGTTTTATGACCGCCCCACAGTCACTAGAGGGTAGTTTTATGTCCGCATCACAGTAACGAGAGGGTAGTTTTATGACCGCCCCACAGTCACCAGAGGGTAGTTTTGTGACCGCCAAAATGTCACCAGAGGGCAGTTTTATGACCACCCCACAGTCACCAGAGGGTAGTTTTAAGACGGAGCCAAAGCCACCAGAGGGTAGTTTTTGACCGCCCCACAGTCACCAGAGGGTAGTTTTTTGACAGCCCCACAGTCACCATAGAGTAGTTTTTTTACCGCCCCACAGTCACCAGATGGTAGTTTTATGACCGCCTCACAGTCACCAGAGGGTAGTTTTATGACCGCCCCACAGTCACCCGTGGTTAGTTTTATGACCGCCCCACAGTCACCAGAGGTTAGTTTTATGTCCGCCTCACAGTCACCAGAGGGTAATTTTATGACCGCCCCACAGTTACCAGAGGGTAGTTTTGCGACCGCCCCAATGTCACCAGAGGGCAGTTTTATGACCGCCCCACAGTCACCAGAGGGCAGTTTTATAACCACCGCAGTCACCAGAGGGCAGTTTTATGACCGCCCACAGTCACCAAAGGGTAGTTTTATGACCGCCACACAGTCACCAGAGGGTAGTTTTATGACCGCCCCACAGTCACCCGTGGTTAGTTTTATGACCGCCCACAGTCACCAAAGGGTAGTTTTATGACCGCCACACAGTCACCAGAGGGTAGTTTTATGACCGCCCCACAGTCACCCGTGGTTAGTTTTATAACCACCCCACAGTCACCCCAGGGTAGTTTTATGTCCGCCTCACAGTCACCAGAGGGTAATTTTATGACCGCCCCACAGTCACCAGAGGGTAGTTTTGCGACCGCCCCAATGTCACCAGAGGGCAGTTTTATGACCGCCCCACAGTCACCAGAGGGTAGTTTTATAACCACCGCACAGTCACCAGAGGGCAGTTTTATCACCGCCCCACAGTCATCAGAGGGTAGTTTTATGACCGCCACAAGTCACCAGAGGGTAGTTTTATGACTGCCCCACAGTCACCAAAGGGTAGTTTTGTGACCGCCAAAATGTCACCAGAGGGCAGTTTTATGTCCGCCCCACAGTCACCAGTAGGTAATTTTATGACCGCCGCACAGTCACCAGAGGGTAGTTTTATGACCGCCACAAGTCAGGGTAGTTTTATGACCGCCCCACAGTCACCAGAGGGTAGTTTTTATGTCCGCCCCACAGTCACCAGAGGGTAGTTTTATGACCGCCCCACAGTCACCCCAGGGTAGTTTTATGACCGCCCCACAGTCACCCCAGGGTAGTTTTATGACAGCCCCACTGTCACCAGGGGGTAGTTTTTTGACCACCCCATAGTCACCCCAGGGTAGTTTTATGACCGCCCCACAGTCACCAGAGGGTAATTTTATGACCGCCCCACAGTTACCAGAGGGTAGTTTTGCGACCGCCCCAATGTCACCATAGGGCAGTTTTATGACCGCCCCACAGTCACCAGAGGGTAGTTTTATAACCACCGCACAGTCACCAGAGGGCAGTTTTATGACCGCCCCACAGTCATCAGAGGGTAGTTTTATGACCGCCACAAGTCACCAGAGGGTAGTTTTATGACTGCCCCACAGTCACCAAAGGGTAGTTTTGTGACCGCCAAAATGTCACCAGAGGGCAGTTTTATGTCCGCCCCACAGTCACCAGAAAGTAGTTTTATGACCGCCGCACAGTCACCAGAGGGTAGTTTTATGACCGCCACAAGTCAGGGTAGTTTTATGACTGCCCCACAGTCACCAGAGGGTAGTTTTGTGACTGCCAAAATGTCACCAGAGGGCAGTTTTATGACCACCCCACAGTCACCAGAGGGTAGTTTTATGACCGTCCCACTGCCACCAGAGGGTAGTTTTATGACCGCCCCACAGTCACCCGTGGTTAGTTTTATGACCGCCCCACAGTCACCAGAGGGTAGTTTTATGACCGCCCCACAGTCACCAGAGGGTAGTTTTATGACCACCCCACAGTCACCCGTGGGTAGTTTTATGACTGCCCCACAGTCACCAGAGAGTAGTTTTATGACCGCCCACAGTCACCAGAGGGTCGTTTTATGACCGCCCCACAGTCACCAAAGGGTAGTTTTATGTCCGCCCCACAGTCACCAGGGGGTAGCTTTATGACCGCCCCACAACCACCAGAGGTTAGTTTTATGACCGCCCCACAGCCACCAGAGGGCAGTTTTATGACCCCCCCAGTCACCAGAGGGTAGTTTTATGACCGCCGCACAGTCACCAGAGGGTAGTTTTATGACCGCCACAAGTCAGGGTAGTTTTATGACTGCCCCACAGTCACCAGAGGGTAGTTTTGTGACCGCCAAAATGTCACCAGAGGGCAGTTTTATGACCACCTCACAGTCACCAGAGGGTAGTTTTAAGACGGAGCCAAAGCCACCAGAGGGTAGTTTTTGACCGCCCCACAGTCACCAGAGGGTAGTTTTTTGACAGCCCCACAGTCACCATAGAGTAGTTTTTTTACCGCCCCACAGTCACCAGATGGTAGTTTTATGACCGCCTCACTGTCACCAGAGGGTAGTTTTATGACCGCCCTACAGTCACCAGAGAGTAGTTTTATGACCGCCCACAGTCACCAGAGGGTCGTTTTATGACCGCCCAACAGTCACCAAAGGGTAGTTTTATGTCCGCCCCACAGTCACCAGGGGGTAGCTTTATGACCGCCCCACAACCACCAGAGGGTAGTTTTATAACCGCCCCACAGCCACCAGAGGGCAGTTTTATGACCCCCCCAGTCACCAGAGGGTAGTTTTATGACCGCCCACAGTCACCAAAGGGTAGTTTTATGACCGCCACACAGTCACCAGAGGGTAGTTTTATGACCGCCCCACAGTCACCCGTGGTTAGTTTTATAACCACCCCACAGTCACCAGAGGTTAGTTTTATGTCCGCCTCACAGTCACCAGAGGGTAATTTTATGACCGCCCCACAGTCACCAGAGGGTAGTTTTGCGACCGCCCCAATGTCACCAGAGGGCAGTTTTATGACCGCCCCACAGTCACCAGAGGGTAGTTTTATAACCACCGCACAGTCACCAGAGGGCAGTTTTATCACCGCCCCACAGTCATCAGAGGGTAGTTTTATGACTGCCCCTCAGTCACCAGAGGGTAGTTTTGTGACCGCCAAAATGTCACCAGAGGGCAGTTTTATGACCACCCCACAGTCACCAGAGGGTAGTTTTATGACCGCCCCACAGTCACCAGAGGGTAGTTTTATGACCGCCCTACAGTCACCAGCTGGTAGTTTTATGTCCACCCCACAGTCACCAGAGGGTAGTTTTATGACCGCCCCACCTTCACCAGAGGGTAGTTTTATGACCGCCCCACAGTCACCACAGGGTAGTTTTATGACCGCCCCACAGTCACCAGAGGGTAGTTTTATGTCCGCCTCACATTCACGAGAGGGTCGTTTTATGATAGCCCCACAGTCACCAGAGGATCGTTTTATGACCGCCCCACAGTCACCAGAATGTAGTTTTATGACCGCCGCACAGTCACCAGAGGGTAGTTTTATGTCCGCCCTACAGTCACCAGAACGTAGTTTTATGACTGCCCCACACTCACCAGAGGGTAGTTTTGTGACCGCCCCAATGTCACCAGAGGGCAGTTTTATGACCGCCCCACAGTCACCAGAGGGTAGTTTTATGACCGCCACAAGTCACCAGAGGGTAGTTTTATGATCGCCCCACAGTCACCAGAGGGTAGTTTTATGACTGCCCCACAGTCACCAGACGGTAGTTTTGTGACCGCCAAAATGTCACCAGAGGGCAGTTTTATGACCACCCCACAGTCACCAGAGGGTAGTTTTATGACCGCCCCACAGTCACCAGAGGGTAGTTCTATGACCGCCCCACAGTCACCAGAGGGTAGTTTTATGACCGTTCCACAGCCAGCAGAGGGTATTTTTATGACCGCCCCACAGTCACCAGAGGGTAGTTTTATGTCCGCCCCACAGTCACCAGAGGGTAGTTTTATGACCGCCCCACTGTCAAAAGAGGTTAGTTTTATGACCGCCCCACAGCCACCAGAGGGTAGTTTTATGACCGCCCCACAGCCACCAGAGGGTAGATTTATGACCGCACCACAGCCACCAGAGGGTAGTTTTATGGCCACCCCACAGCCACCAGAGGGTAGATTTATGACCGCCCCACAGCCACCAGAGGGTAGTTTTATGGCCACCCCACAGTCACCAGAGGGTAGTTTTATGGCCGCCCCACAGTCACCAGAGGGTAATTTTATGACCGCCCCACAGTTACCAGAGGGTAGTTTTGCGACCGCCCCAATGTCACCATAGTGCAGTTTTATGACCGCCCCACAGTCACCAGAGAGTAGTTTTATAACCACCGCACAGTCACCAGAGGGTAGTTTTATGACCGCCCCACAGTCATCAGAGGGTAGTTTTATGACCGCCACAAGTCACCAGAGGGTAGTTTTATGACTGCCCCACAGTCACCAAAGGGTAGTTGTGTGACCGCCAAAATGTCACCAGAGGGCAGTTTTATGTCCGCCCCACAGTAACCAGAAGGTAGTTTTATGACCGCCGCACAGTCACCAGAGGGTAGTTTTATGACCGCCACAAGTCAGGGTAGTTTTATGACTGCCCCTCAGTCACCAGAGGGTAGTTTTGTGACCGCCAAAATGTCACCAGAGGGCAGTTTTATGACCACCCCACAGTCACCAGAGGGTAGTTTTATGACCGCCCCACAGTCACCCGTGGTTAGTTTTATGACCGCCCCACAGTCACTAGAGGGTAGTTATATGACCGCCCCACAGTCACCAGAGGGTAGTTTTATGACCACCCCACAGTCACCCGTGGGTAGTTTTATGACTGCCCCACAGTCACCAGAGAGTAGTTTTATGACCGCCCACAGTCACCAGAGGGTCGTTTTATGACCGCCCCACAGTCACCAAAGGGTAGTTTTATGTCCGCCCTACAGTCACCAGGGGGTAGCTTTATGACCGCCCCACAACCACCAGAGGGTAGTTTTATGACCGCCCCACAGCCACCAGAGGGCAGTTTTATGACCCCCCCAGTCACCAGAGGGTAGTTTTATGACCGCCGCACAGTCACCAGAGGGTAGTTTTATAACCACCGCACAGTCACCAGAGGGTAGTTTTATGACCGCCCCACAGTCATCAGAGGGTAGTTTTATGACCGCCATAAGTCACCAGGGGGAAGTTTTATGACTGCCCCACAGTCACCAAAGGGTAGTTTTGTGACCGCCAAAATGTCACCAGAGGGCAGTTTTATGTCCGCCCCACAGTCACCAGAAGGTAGTTTTATGACCGCCGCACAGTCACCAGAGGGTAGTTTTATGACCGCCACAAGTCACCAGAGGGTAGTTTTATGACCGCCCCACAGTCACCAGAGGGTAGTTTTATGACCGCCCCACAGTCACCAGAATGTAGTTTTATGACCGCCGCAGTCACCAGAGGGTAGTTTTATGTCCGCCCTACAGTCACCAGAAGGTAGTTTTATGACCGCCTCACAGTCACCAGAGGGAAGTTTTATGACCGCCCAACAGTTACCAGAGGGTAGTTTTATGACCGCCCCACAGTCACCAGAGGGTAGTTTTATGACTGCCCCACACTCACCAGAGGGTAGTTTTGTGACCGCCCCAATGTCACCAGAGGGCAGTTTTATGACAACCGCACAGTCACCAGAGGGTAGTTTTATGACCGCCACAAGTCACCAGAGGGTAGTTTTATGATCGCCCCACAGTCACCAGAGGGTAGTTCTATGACCGTCCCACAGTCACCAGAGGGTAGTTCTATGACCGCCCCACAGTCACCAGAGCGTAGTTTTATGACCGTTCCACAGCCACCAGAGGGTAGTTTTATGACCGTTCCACAGCCACCAGAGGGTCGTTTTGTGACCGCCCCACAGTCACCAGAGGTTCGTTTTACGACCGCCCTAGAGTCACCCGTGGGTAGTTTTATGACCACCCCACAGTCTCCCGTGGGTAGTTTTATGACCGCCCCACAGTCTCCCGTGGGTAGCTTTATGACCGCCCCACAGTCACCAGAGGGTAGTTTTATGACCGCCACAAGTCACCAGAGGGTAGTTTTATGACTGCCCCACAGTCACCAAAGGGTAGTTTTGTGACCGCCAAAATGTCACCAGAGGGCAGTTTTATGTCCGCCCCACAGTCACCAGAAAGTAGTTTTATGACCGCCGCACAGTCACCAGAGGGTAGTTTTATGACCGCCACAAGTCAGGGTAGTTTTATGACTGCCCCACAGTCACCAGAGGGTAGTTTTGTGACTGCCAAAATGTCACCAGAGGGCAGTTTTATGACCACCCCACAGTCACCAGAGGGTAGTTTTATGACCGTCCCACTGCCACCAGAGGGTAGTTTTATGACCGCCCCACAGTCACCCGTGGTTAGTTTTATGACCGCCCCACAGTCACCAGAGGGTAGTTTTATGACCGCCCCACAGTCACCAGAGGGTAGTTTTATGACCACCCCACAGTCACCCGTGGGTAGTTTTATGACTGCCCCACAGTCACCAGAGAGTAGTTTTATGACCGCCCACAGTCACCAGAGGGTCGTTTTATGACCGCCCCACAGTCACCAAAGGGTAGTTTTATGTCCGCCCCACAGTCACCAGGGGGTAGCTTTATGACCGCCCCACAACCACCAGAGGTTAGTTTTATGACCGCCCCACAGCCACCAGAGGGCAGTTTTATGACCCCCCCAGTCACCAGAGGGTAGTTTTATGACCGCCGCACAGTCACCAGAGGGTAGTTTTATGACCGCCACAAGTCAGGGTAGTTTTATGACTGCCCCACAGTCACCAGAGGGTAGTTTTGTGACCGCCAAAATGTCACCAGAGGGCAGTTTTATGACCACCTCACAGTCACCAGAGGGTAGTTTTAAGACGGAGCCAAAGCCACCAGAGGGTAGTTTTTGACCGCCCCACAGTCACCAGAGGGTAGTTTTTTGACAGCCCCACAGTCACCATAGAGTAGTTTTTTTACCGCCCCACAGTCACCAGATGGTAGTTTTATGACCGCCTCACTGTCACCAGAGGGTAGTTTTATGACCGCCCTACAGTCACCAGAGAGTAGTTTTATGACCGCCCACAGTCACCAGAGGGTCGTTTTATGACCGCCCCACAGTCACCAAAGGGTAGTTTTATGTCCGCCCCACAGTCACCAGGGGGTAGCTTTATGACCGCCCCACAACCACCAGAGGGTAGTTTTATAACCGCCCCACAGCCACCAGAGGGCAGTTTTATGACCCCCCCAGTCACCAGAGGGTAGTTTTATGACCGCCCACAGTCACCAAAGGGTAGTTTTATGACCGCCACACAGTCACCAGAGGGTAGTTTTATGACCGCCCCACAGTCACCCGTGGTTAGTTTTATAACCACCCCACAGTCACCAGAGGTTAGTTTTATGTCCGCCTCACAGTCACCAGAGGGTAATTTTATGACTGCCCCACAGTCACCAGAGGGTAGTTTTGCGACCGCCCCAATGTCACCAGAGGGCAGTTTTATGACCGCCCCACAGTCACCAGAGGGTAGTTTTATAACCACCGCACAGTCACCAGAGGGCAGTTTTATCACCGCCCCACAGTCATCAGAGGGTAGTTTTATGACCGCCACAAGTCACCAGAGGGTAGTTTTATGACTGCCCCACAGTCAAAAAGGGTAGTTTTGTGACCGCCAAAATGTCACCAGAGGGCAGTTTTATGTCCGCCCCACAGTCACCAGTAGGTAGTTTTATGACCGCCGCACAGTCACCAGAGGGTAGTTTTATGACCGCCACAAGTCAGGGTAGTTTTATGACCGCCCCACAGTCACCAGAGGGTAGTTTTGTGACTGCCAAAATGTCACCAGAGGCAGTTTTATGACCACCCCACAGTCACCAGAGGGTAGTTTTATGACCGTCCCACTGCCACCAGAGGGTAGTTTTATGACCGCCCCACAGTCACCAGAGGGTAGTTTTATGACCACCCCACAGTCACCCGTGGGTAGTTTTATGACTGCCCCACAGTCACCACAGGGTAGTTTTATGACCGCCCCACAGTCACCAGAGGGTAGTTTTATGACCGCCCCACAGTCACCAGAGGGTAGTTTTTATGTCCGCCCCACAGTCACCAGAGGGTAGTTTTATGACCGCCCCACAGTCACCCCAGGGTAGTTTTATGACCGCCCCACAGTCACCCCAGGGTAGTTTTATGACAGCCCCACTGTCACCAGGGGGTAGTTTTTTGACCACCCCATAGTCACCCCAGGGTAGTTTTATGACCGCCCCACAGTCACCAGAGGGTAATTTTATGACCGCCCCACAGTTACCAGAGGGTAGTTTTGCGACCGCCCCAATGTCACCATAGGGCAGTTTTATGACCGCCCCACAGTCACCAGAGGGTAGTTTTATAACCACCGCGCAGTCACCAGAGGGTAGTTTTATGACCGCCCCACAGTCATCAGAGGGTAGTTTTATGACTGCCACAAGTCACCAGAGGGTAGTTTTATGACTGCCCCACAGTCACCAAAGGGTAGTTTTGTGACCGCCAAAATGTCACCAGAGGGCAGTTTTATGTCCGCCCCACAGTCACCAGAAGGTAGTTTTATGACCGCCGCACAGTCACCAAAGGGTAGTTTTATGACCGCCACAAGTCACCAGAGGGTAGTTTTATGACCGCCCCACAGTCACCAGAGGGTAGTTTTATGACTGCCCCACAGTCACCAGAGGTTAGTTTTGTGACCGCCAAAATGTCACCAGAGGGCAGTTTTATGACCACCCCACAGTCACCAGAGGGTAGTTTTATGACCGTCCCACTGCCACCAGAGGGTAGTTTTATGACCGCCCCACAGTCACCCGTGGTTAGTTTTATGACCGCTCCACAGTCACCAGAGGGTAGTTTTATGACCGCCCCACAGTCACCAGAGGGTAGTTTTATGACCACCCCACAGTCACCCGTGGGTAGTTTTATGACCGCCCCACAGTCACCAGAGGGTAATTTTATGACCGCCCCACAGTCACCAGAGGGTAGTTTTTATGTCCGCCCCACAGTCACCACAGGGTAGTTTTATGACCGCCCCACAGTCACCAGAGGGTAGTTTTATGACCGCCCCACAGTCACCAGAGGGTAGTTTTTATGTCCGCCCCACAGTCACCAGAGGGTAGTTTTATGACCGCCCCACAGCCACCAGAGGGTAGTTTTATGACAGCCCCACAGCTACCAGAGGGTAGTTTTATGACCGCCCCACAGTCACCTCAGGGTAGTTTTATGACCGCCCCACAGTCACCCCAGGGTAGTTTTATGACAGCCCCACTGTCACCAGAGGGTAGTTTTTTGACCGCCCCATAGTCACCCCAGGGTAGTTTTATGACCGCCCCACAGTCACCAGAGGGTAGTTCTATGACCGTCCCACAGTCACCAGAGGGTAGTTCCATGACCACCCCAGAGTCACCAGAGGGGAGTTCTATGACCGTCCCACAGTCACCAGAGGGTAGTTCCATGACCGCCCCAGAGTCACCAGAGGGTAGTTCTATGACAGCCCCACAGTCAACAGAGGGTAGTTTTATGACCGCCCCACAGCCACCAGAGGGTAGTTTTATGACAGCCCAACAGCTACCAGAGGGTAGTTTTATGACCGCCCCACAGCCACCAGAGGGTAGTTTTATGATCGCCCCACAGTCACCCGTGGGTAGTTTTATGAGTGCCCCACAGTCACCAGAGGGTAGTTTTATGACCGCCGCACAGTCACCAGAGGGTAGTTTTATGACCGCCACAAGTCAGGGTAGTTTTATGACTGCCCCTCAGTCACCAGAGGGTAGTTTTGTGACCGCCAAAATGTCACCAGAGGGCAGTTTTATGACCACCCCACAGTCACCAGAGGGTAGTTTTATGACCGCCCCACAGTCACCAGAGGGTAGTTTTATGACCGCCCTACAGTCACCAGCTGGTAGTTTTATGTCCACCCCACAGTCACCAGAGGGTAGTTTTATGACCGCCCCACCTTCACCAGAGGGTAGTTTTATGACCGCCCCACAGTCACCACAGGGTAGTTTTATGACCGCCCCACAGTCACCAGAGGGTAGTTTTATGTCCGCCTCACATTCACGAGAGGGTCGTTTTATGATAGCCCCACAGTCACCAGAGGATCGTTTTATGACCGCCCCACAGTCACCAGAATGTAGTTTTATGACCGCCGCACAGTCACCAGAGGGTAGTTTTATGTCCGCCCTACAGTCACCAGAACGTAGTTTTATGACTGCCCCACACTCACCAGAGGGTAGTTTTGTGACCGCCCCAATGTCACCAGAGGGCAGTTTTATGACCGCCCCACAGTCACCAGAGGGTAGTTTTATGACCGCCACAAGTCACCAGAGGGTAGTTTTATGATCGCCCCACAGTCACCAGAGGGTAGTTTTATGACTGCCCCACAGTCACCAGACGGTAGTTTTGTGACCGCCAAAATGTCACCAGAGGGCAGTTTTATGACCACCCCACAGTCACCAGAGGGTAGTTTTATGACCGCCCCACAGTCACCAGAGGGTAGTTCTATGACCGCCCCACAGTCACCAGAGGGTAGTTTTATGACCGTTCCACAGCCAGCAGAGGGTATTTTTATGACCGCCCCACAGTCACCAGAGGGTAGTTTTATGTCCGCCCCACAGTCACCAGAGGGTAGTTTTATGACCGCCCCACTGTCAAAAGAGGTTAGTTTTATGACCGCCCCACAGCCACCAGAGGGTAGTTTTATGACCGCCCCACAGCCACCAGAGGGTAGATTTATGACCGCCCCACAGCCACCAGAGGGTAGTTTTATGGCCACCCCACAGCCACCAGAGTGTAGATTTATGACCGCCCCACAGCCACCAGAGGGTAGTTTTATGGCCACCCCACAGTCACCAGAGGGTAGTTTTATGGCCGCCCCACAGTCACCAGAGGGTAATTTTATGACCGCCCCACAGTTACCAGAGGGTAGTTTTGCGACCGCCCCAATGTCACCATAGTGCAGTTTTATGACCGCCCCACAGTCACCAGAGAGTAGTTTTATAACCACCGCACAGTCACCAGAGGGTAGTTTTATGACCGCCCCACAGTCATCAGAGGGTAGTTTTATGACCGCCACAAGTCACCAGAGGGTAGTTTTATGACTGCCCCACAGTCACCAAAGGGTAGTTGTGTGACCGCCAAAATGTCACCAGAGGGCAGTTTTATGTCCGCCCCACAGTAACCAGAAGGTAGTTTTATGACCGCCGCACAGTCACCAGAGGGTAGTTTTATGACCGCCACAAGTCAGGGTAGTTTTATGACTGCCCCTCAGTCACCAGAGGGTAGTTTTGTGACCGCCAAAATGTCACCAGAGGGCAGTTTTATGACCACCCCACAGTCACCAGAGGGTAGTTTTATGACCGCCCCACAGTCACCCGTGGTTAGTTTTATGACCGCCCCACAGTCACTAGAGGGTAGTTATATGACCGCCCCACAGTCACCAGAGGGTAGTTTTATGACCACCCCACAGTCACCCGTGGGTAGTTTTATGACTGCCCCACAGTCACCAGAGAGTAGTTTTATGACCGCCCACAGTCACCAGAGGGTCGTTTTATGACCGCCCCACAGTCACCAAAGGGTAGTTTTATGTCCGCCCTACAGTCACCAGGGGGTAGCTTTATGACCGCCCCACAACCACCAGAGGGTAGTTTTATGACCGCCCCACAGCCACCAGAGGGCAGTTTTATGACCCCCCCAGTCACCAGAGGGTAGTTTTATGACCGCCGCACAGTCACCAGAGGGTAGTTTTATAACCACCGCACAGTCACCAGAGGGTAGTTTTATGACCGCCCCACAGTCATCAGAGGGTAGTTTTATGACCGCCATAAGTCACCAGGGGGAAGTTTTATGACTGCCCCACAGTCACCAAAGGGTAGTTTTGTGACCGCCAAAATGTCACCAGAGGGCAGTTTTATGTCCGCCCCACAGTCACCAGAAGGTAGTTTTATGACCGCCGCACAGTCACCAGAGGGTAGTTTTATGACCGCCACAAGTCACCAGAGGGTAGTTTTATGACCGCCCCACAGTCACCAGAGGGTAGTTTTATGACCGCCCCACAGTCACCAGAATGTAGTTTTATGACCGCCGCAGTCACCAGAGGGTAGTTTTATGTCCGCCCTACAGTCACCAGAAGGTAGTTTTATGACCGCCTCACAGTCACCAGAGGGAAGTTTTATGACCGCCCAACAGTTACCAGAGGGTAGTTTTATGACCGCCCCACAGTCACCAGAGGGTAGTTTTATGACTGCCCCACACTCACCAGAGGGTAGTTTTGTGACCGCCCCAATGTCACCAGAGGGCAGTTTTATGACAACCGCACAGTCACCAGAGGGTAGTTTTATGACCGCCACAAGTCACCAGAGGGTAGTTTTATGTCCGCCTCACAGTCACCAGAGCGTAGTTTTATGACCGTTCCACAGCCACCAGAGGGTAGTTTTATGACCGTTCCACAGCCACCAGAGGGTCGTTTTGTGACCGCCCCACAGTCACCAGAGGTTCGTTTTACGACCGCCCTAGAGTCACCCGTGGGTAGTTTTATGACCACCCCACAGTCTCCCGTGGGTAGTTTTATGACCGCCCCACAGTCTCCCGTGGGTAGCTTTATGACCGCCCCACAGTCACCAGAGGGTAGTTTTATGACCGCCCCACAGTCATCAGAGGGTAGTTTTATGACCGCCACAAGTCACCAGAGGGTAGTTTTATGACTGCCCCACAGTCACCAAAGGGTAGTTTTGTGACCGCCAAAATGTCACCAGAGGGCAGTTTTATGTCCGCCCCACAGTCATCAGAAGGTAGTTTTATGACCGCCGAACAGTCACCAGAGGGTAGTTTTATGACCGCCACAAGTCACCAGAGGGTAGTTTTATGACCGCCCCACAGTCACCAGAGGGTAGTTTTATGACTGCCCCACAGTCACCAGAGGGTAGTTTTGTGACCGCCAAAATGTCACCAGAGGGCAGTTTTATGACCACCCCACAGTCACCAGAGGGTAGTTTTATGACCGTCCCACTGCCACCAGAGGGTAGTTTTATGACCGCCCCACAGTCACCCGTGGTTAGTTTTATGACCGCTCCACAGTCACCAGAGGGTAGTTTTATGACCGCCCCACAATCACCAGAGGGTAGTTTTATGACCACCCCACAGTCACCCGTGGGTAGTTTTATGACTGCCCCACAGTCACCACAGGGTAGTTTTATGACCGCCCCACTGTCACCAGAGGGTAGTTTTATGACCGCCCCACTGTCAAGAGGTTAGTTTTATGACCGCCCCACAGCCACCAGAGGGTAGTTTTATGACCGCCCCACAGCCACCAGAGGGTAGTTTTATGACCGCCCCACTGTCAAGAGGTTAGTTTTATGACCGCCCCACAGCCACCAGAGTGTAGTTTTATGACCGCCCCACAGCCACCAGAGGGTAGATTTATGACCGCCCCACAGCCACCAGAGGGTAGTTTTATGGCCACCCCACAGTCACCAGAGGGTAGTTTTATGGCCGCCCCACAGTCACCAGAGGGTAATTTTATGACCGCCCCACAGTTACCAGAGGGTAGTTTTGCGACCGCCCCAATGTCACCATAGGGCAGTTTTATGACCGCCCAACAGTCACCAGAGGGTAGTTTTATAACCACCGCACAGTCACCAGAGGGTAGTTTTATGACCGCCCCACAGTCATCAGAGGGTAGTTTTATGACCGCCACAAGTCACCAGAGGGTAGTTTTATGACTGCCCCACAGTCACCAAAGGGTAGTTTTGTGACCGCCAAATTGTCACCAGAGGGCAGTTTTATGTCCGCCCCACAGTCACCAGAAGGTAGTTTTATGACTGCCGCACAGTCACCAGAGGGTAGTTTAATGACCGCCACAAGTCACCAGAGGGTAGTTTTATGACCGCCCCACAGTCACCAGAGGGTAGTTTTATGACCACCCCACAGTCACCCGTGGGTAGTTTTATGACTGCCCCACAGTCACCACAGGGTAGTTTTATGACCGCCCCACTGTCACCAGAGGGTAGTTTTATGACCGCCCCACTGTCAAGAGGTTAGTTTTATGACCGCCCCACAGCCACCAGAGGGTAGTTTTATGACCGCCCCACAGCCACCAGAGGGTAGTTTTATGACCGCCCCACTGTCAAGAGGTTAGTTTTATGACCGCCCCACAGCCACCAGAGTGTAGTTTTATGACCGCCCCACAGCCACCAGAGGGTAGATTTATGACCGCCCCACAGCCACCAGAGGGTAGTTTTATGGCCACCCCACAGTCACCAGAGGGTAGTTTTATGACCGCCCCACAGTCATCAGAGGGTAGTTTTATGACCGCCACAAGTCACCAGAGGGTAGTTTTATGACTGCCCCACAGTCACCAAAGGGTAGTTTTGTGACCGCCAAATTGTCACCAGAGGGCAGTTTTATGTCCGCCCCACAGTCACCAGAAGGTAGTTTTATGACTGCCGCACAGTCACCAGAGGGTAGTTTTATGACCGCCACAAGTTACCAGAGGGTAGTTTTATGACCGCCCCACAGTCACCAGAGGGTAGTTTTATGACTGCCCCACAGTCACCAGAGGGTAGTTTTGTGACCGCCAAAATGTCACCAGAGGGCAGTTTTATGACCACCCCACAGTCACCAGAGGGTAGTTTTATGACCGTCCCACTGCCACCAGAGGGTAGTTTTATGACCGCCCCACAGTCACCCGTGGTTAGTTTTATGACCGCTCCACAGTCACCAGAGGGTAGTTTTATGACCGCCCCACAGTCACCAGAGGGTAGTTTTATGACCACCCCACAGTCACCCGTGGGTAGTTTTATGACTGCCCCACAGTCACCACAGGGTAGTTTTATGACCGCCCCACAGTCACCAGAGGGTAGTTTTATGACCGCCCCACAGTCACCAGAGGGTAGTTTTTATGTCCGCCCCACAGTCACCAGAGGGTAGTTTTATGACCGCCCCACAGTCACCCCAGGGTAGTTTTATGACCGCCCCACAGTCACCCCAGGGTAGTTTTATGACAGCCCCACTGTCACCAGAGGGTAGTTTTTTGACCGCCCCATAGTCACCCCAGGGTAGTTTTATGACCGCCCCACAGTCACCAGAGGGTAGTTCTATGACCGTCCCACAGTCACCAGAGGGTAGTTCCATGACCGCCCCAGAGTCACCAGAGGGGAGTTCTATGACCGTCCCACAGTCACCAGAGGGTAGTTCCATGACCGCCCCAGAGTCACCAGAGGGTAGTTCTATGACCGCCCCACAGTCACCAGAGGGTAGTTTTATGTCCGCCTCACATTCACGAGAGGGTCGTTTTATGACCGCCCCACAGTCACCAGAGGATCGTTTTATGACCGCCCCACAGTCACCAGAATGTAGTTTTATGACCGCCGCAGTCACCAGAGGGTAGTTTTATGTCCGCCCTACAGTCACCAGAAGGTAGTTTTATGACCGCCTCACAGTCACCAGAGGGAAGTTTTATGACCGCCCAACAGTTACCAGAGGGTAGTTTTATGACCGCCCCACAGTCACCAGAGGGTAGTTTTATGACTGCCCCACACTCACCAGAGGGTAGTTTTGTGACCGCCCCAATGTCACCAGAGGGCAGTTTTATGACCGCCCCACAGTCAGCAGAGGCTAGTTTTATGACAACCGCACAGTCACCAGAGGGTAGTTTTATGACCGCCACAAGTCACCAGAGGGTAGTTTTATGATCACCCCACAGTCACCAGAGGGTAGTTTTATGACTGCCCCACAGTCACCAGACGGTAGTTTTGTGACCGCCAAAATGTCACCAGAGGGCAGTTTTATGACCACCCCACAGTCACCAGAGGGTAGTTTTATGACCGCCCCACAGTCACCAGAGGGTAGTTCTATGACCGTCCCACAGTCACCAGAGGGAAGTTCTATGACCGCCCCACAGTCACCAGAGGGTAGTTTTATGACCGTTCCACAGCCACCAGAGGGTAGTTTTATGACGGTTCCACAGCCACCAGAGGTTCGTTTTGTGACCGCCCCACAGTCACCAGAGGTTCGTTTTACGACCGCCCCAGAGTCACCCGTGGGTAGTTTTATGACCGCCCCACAGTCTCCCGTGGGTAGTTTTATGACCGCCCCACAGTCTCCCGTGGGTAGCTTTATGACCGCCCCACAGTCACCAGAGGGTATTTTTATTACCGCCCCACAGTCACCAGAGGGTAGTTTTATGTCCGCCCCACAGTCACCAGAGGGTAGTTTTATGACCGCCCCACTGTCAAAAGAGGTTAGTTTTATGACCGCCCCACAGCCACCAGAGGGTAGTTTTATGACCGCCCCACAGCCACCAGAGGGTAGATTTATGACCGCCCGACAGCCACCAGAGGGTAGTTTTATGGCCACCCCACAGCCACCAGAGGGTAGATTTATGACCGCCCCACAGGCACCAGAGGGTAGTTTTATGGCCACCCCACAGTCACCAGAGGGTAGTTTTATGGCCGCCCCACAGTCACCAGAGGGTAATTTTATGACCGCCCCACAGTTACCAGAGGGTAGTTTTGCGACCGCCCCAATGTCACCATAGGGCAGTTTTATGACCGCCCCACAGTCACAAGAGGGTAGTTTTATAACCACCGCACAGTCACCAGAGGGTAGTTTTATGACCACCCCACAGTCATCAGAGGGTAGTTTTATGACCGCCACAAGTCACCAGAGGGTAGTTTTATGACTGCCCCACAGTCACCAAAGGGTAGTTTTGTGACCGCCAAAATGTCACCAGAGGGCAGTTTTATGTCCGCCCCACAGTCACCAGAAGGTAGTTTTATGACCGCCGCACAGTCACCAGAGGGTAGTTTTATGACCGCCACAAGTCACCAGAGGGTAGTTTTATGACCGCCCCTCAGTCACCAGAGGGTAGTTTTATGACTGCCCCACCGTCACCAGAGGGTAGTTTTGTGACCGCCAAAATGTCACCAGAGGGCAGTTTTATGACCACCCCACAGTCACCAGAGGGTAGTTTTATGACCGTCCCACTGCCACCTGAGGGTAGTTTTATGACCGCCCCACAGTCACCCGTGGTTAGTTTTTTGACCGCTCCACAGTCACCAGAGGGAAGTTTTATGACCGCCCCACAGTCACCAGAAGGTAGTTTTATGACCACCCCACAGTCACCCGTGGGTAGTTTTATGACCGCACCACAGTCACCACAGGGTAGTTTTATGACCGCCCCACAGTCACCAGAGGGTAGTTTTATGACCGCCCCACTGTCAAAAGAGGTTAGTTTTATGACCGCCCCACAGCCACCAGAGGGTAGTTTTATGACCGCCCCACAGCCACCAGAGGGTAGTTTTATGGCCACCCCACAGCCACCAGAGGGTAGATTTATGACCGCCCCACAGCCACCAGAGGGTAGTTTTATGGCCACCCCACAGTCACCAGAGGGTAGTTTTATGGCCGCCCCACAGTCACCAGAGGGTAATTTTATGACTGCCCCACAGTTACCAGAGGGTAGTTTTGCGACCGCCCCAATGTCACCATAGGGCAGCTTTATGACCGCCCCACAGTCACCAGAGGGTAGTTTTATAACCACCGCACAGTCACCAGAGTGTAGTTTTATGACCGCCCCACAGTCATCAGAGGATAGTTTTATGACCGCCACAAGTCACCAGAGGGTAGTTTTATGACTGCCCCACAGTCACCAAAGGGTAATTTTGTGACCGCCAAAATGTCACCAGAGGGCAGTTTTATGTCCGCCCCACAGTCACCAGAAGGTAGTTTTATGACCGCCGCACAGTCACCAGAGGGTAGTTTTATGACCGCCCCACAGTCACCAGAGGATCGTTTTATGACCGCCCCACAGTCACCAGAATGTAGTTTTATGACCGCCGCACAGTCACCAGATAGTAGTTTTATGTCCGCCCTACAGTCACCAGAAGGTAGTTTTATGACCGCCTCACAGTCACCAGAGGGAAGTTTTATGACCGCCCAACAGTCACCAGAGGGTAGTTCCATGACCGCCCCAGAGTCACCAGAGGGTAGTTCTATGACAGCCCCACAGTCACCAGAGGGTAGTTTTATGACCGCCCCACAGCCACCAGAGGGTAGTTTTATGACAGCCCCACAGCTACCAGAGGGTAGTTTTATGATGCCCCACAGCCACCAGAGGGTAGTTTTATGATCGCCCCACAGTCAGCCGTGGGTAGTTTTATGAGTGCCCCACAGCTACCAGAGGGTAGTTTTATGACCGCCCCACAGCCACCAGAGGGTAGTTTTATGACCGCCCAACAGTCACCAGAGGGTAGTTCCATGACCGCCCCACAGTCACCAGAGGGTAGTTTTATGTCCGCCCCACAGTCACCAGAGGGTAGCTTTATGACCGCCCCACAACCACCAGAGGGTAGTTTTATGACCGCCCCACAGCCACCAGAGGGCAGTTTTATGACCGCCCCAGTCACCAGAGGGTAGTTTTATGACCGCCCACAGTCACCAGAGGGTAGTTTTATGACCGTCGCACAGTCACCAGAGGGTAGTTTTATGACCGCCACAAGTCACCAGAGGGTAGTTTTATGACCGCCCCACAGTCACCAGAGGGTAGTTTTATGACCGCCCCACAGCCACCAGAGGGTAGTTTTATGACCGCCCCACAGCAACCAGAGGGTAGTTTTATGACCGCCCCACTGTCACCAGAGGGTAGTTTTATGACCGCCCCACAGTCCCCACAGGGTAGTTTTATGACCGCCCCACAGTCATCAGAGGGTAGTTTTATGTCCGCCTCACAGTCACGAGAGGGTAGTTTTATGACCGCCCCACAGTCACCAGAGGGTCGTTTTACGACCGCCCCAGAGTCACCCGTGGGTAGTTTTATGACCGCCCCACAGTCTCCCGTGGGTAGTTTTATGACCGCCCCACAGTCTCCCGTGGGTAGTTTTATGACCGCCCCACAGTCACCAGAGGGTATTTTTAAGACCGCCCCACAGTCACCAGAGGGTAGTTTTATGTCCGCCCCACAGTCACCAGAGGGTAGTTTTATGACCGCCCCACTGTCAAAAGAGGTTAGTTTTATGACCGCCCCACAGCCACCAGAGGGTAGTTTTATGACCGCCCCACAGCCACCAGAGGGTAGTTTTATGACCGCCCCACTGTCACCAGAGGGTAGTTTTATGACCGCCCCACAGTCCCCACAGGGTAGTTTTATGACCGCCCCACAGTCACCAGAGGGTAGTTTTATGTCCGCCTCACAGTCACGAGAGGGTAGTTTTATGACCGCCCCACAGTCACCAGAGGGTCGTTTTATGACCGCACCACAGTCACCAGAGGGTAGTTTTATGACCGCCGCACAGTCACCAGAGGGTAGTTTTGTGACCGCCAAAATGTCACCAGAGGGCAGTTTTATGACCACCCCACAGTCACCAGAGGGTAGTTTTATGACCGCCCCACTGCCACCAGAGGGTAGTTTAATGACCGCCCCACAGTCACCCGTGGGTAGTTTTATGACCGCCCCACAGTCACCCGTGGTTAGTTTTATGACCGCCCCACAGTCACCAGAGGGTAGTTTTATGACCGCCGCACAGTCACCAGAGGGTAGTTTTATGACCGCCCCACAGTCACCAGAGGGTAGTTTTATGACCGCCCCACAGTCACCAGAGGGTAGTTTTATGTCCGCCCCACAGTCACCAGAGGGTAGCTTTATGACCGCCCCACAACCACCAGAGGGTAGTTTTATGACCGCCCCACAGCCACCAGAGGGCAGTTTTATGACCGCCCCAGTCACCAGAGGGTAGTTTTATGACCGCCCACAGTCACCAGAGGGTAGTTTTATGACCGTCGCACAGTCACCAGAGGGTAGTTTTATGACCGCCACAAGTCACCAGAGGGTAGTTTTATGACCGCCCCACAGTCACCAGAGGGTAGTTTTATGACCGCCCCACAGCCACCAGAGGGTAGTTTTATGACCGCCCCACAGCAACCAGAGGGTAGTTTTATGACCGCCCCACTGTCACCAGAGGGTAGTTTTATGACCGCCCCACAGTCCCCACAGGGTAGTTTTATGACCGCCCCACAGTCATCAGAGGGTAGTTTTATGTCCGCCTCACAGTCACGAGAGGGTAGTTTTATGACCGCCCCACAGTCACCAAAGGGTAGTTTTGTGACCGCCAAATTGTCACCAGAGGGCAGTTTTATGTCCGCCCCACAGTCACCAGAAGGTAGTTTTATGACTGCCGCACAGTCACCAGAGGGTAGTTTAATGACCGCCACAAGTCACCAGAGGGTAGTTTTATGACCGCCCCACAGTCACCAGAGGGTAGTTTTATGACCACCCCACAGTCACCCGTGGGTAGTTTTATGACTGCCCCACAGTCACCACAGGGTAGTTTTATGACCGCCCCACTGTCACCAGAGGGTAGTTTTATGACCGCCCCACTGTCAAGAGGTTAGTTTTATGACCGCCCCACAGCCACCAGAGGGTAGTTTTATGACCGCCCCACAGCCACCAGAGGGTAGTTTTATGACCGCCCCACTGTCAAGAGGTTAGTTTTATGACCGCCCCACAGCCACCAGAGTGTAGTTTTATGACCGCCCCACAGCCACCAGAGGGTAGATTTATGACCGCCCCACAGCCACCAGAGGGTAGTTTTATGGCCACCCCACAGTCACCAGAGGGTAGTTTTATGACCGCCCCACAGTCATCAGAGGGTAGTTTTATGACCGCCACAAGTCACCAGAGGGTAGTTTTATGACTGCCCCACAGTCACCAAAGGGTAGTTTTGTGACCGCCAAATTGTCACCAGAGGGCAGTTTTATGTCCGCCCCACAGTCACCAGAAGGTAGTTTTATGACTGCCGCACAGTCACCAGAGGGTAGTTTTATGACCGCCACAAGTTACCAGAGGGTAGTTTTATGACCGCCCCACAGTCACCAGAGGGTAGTTTTATGACTGCCCCACAGTCACCAGAGGGTAGTTTTGTGACCGCCAAAATGTCACCAGAGGGCAGTTTTATGACCACCCCACAGTCACCAGAGGGTAGTTTTATGACCGTCCCACTGCCACCAGAGGGTAGTTTTATGACCGCCCCACAGTCACCCGTGGTTAGTTTTATGACCGCTCCACAGTCACCAGAGGGTAGTTTTATGACCGCCCCACAGTCACCAGAGGGTAGTTTTATGACCACCCCACAGTCACCCGTGGGTAGTTTTATGACTGCCCCACAGTCACCACAGGGTAGTTTTATGACCGCCCCACAGTCACCAGAGGGTAGTTTTATGACCGCCCCACAGTCACCAGAGGGTAGTTTTTATGTCCGCCCCACAGTCACCAGAGGGTAGTTTTATGACCGCCCCACAGTCACCCCAGGGTAGTTTTATGACCGCCCCACAGTCACCCCAGGGTAGTTTTATGACAGCCCCACTGTCACCAGAGGGTAGTTTTTTGACCGCCCCATAGTCACCCCAGGGTAGTTTTATGACCGCCCCACAGTCACCAGAGGGTAGTTCTATGACCGTCCCACAGTCACCAGAGGGTAGTTCCATGACCGCCCCAGAGTCACCAGAGGGGAGTTCTATGACCGTCCCACAGTCACCAGAGGGTAGTTCCATGACCGCCCCAGAGTCACCAGAGGGTAGTTCTATGACCGCCCCACAGTCACCAGAGGGTAGTTTTATGTCCGCCTCACATTCACGAGAGGGTCGTTTTATGACCGCCCCACAGTCACCAGAGGATCGTTTTATGACCGCCCCACAGTCACCAGAATGTAGTTTTATGACCGCCGCAGTCACCAGAGGGTAGTTTTATGTCCGCCCTACAGTCACCAGAAGGTAGTTTTATGACCGCCTCACAGTCACCAGAGGGAAGTTTTATGACCGCCCAACAGTTACCAGAGGGTAGTTTTATGACCGCCCCACAGTCACCAGAGGGTAGTTTTATGACTGCCCCACACTCACCAGAGGGTAGTTTTGTGACCGCCCCAATGTCACCAGAGGGCAGTTTTATGACCGCCCCACAGTCAGCAGAGGCTAGTTTTATGACAACCGCACAGTCACCAGAGGGTAGTTTTATGACCGCCACAAGTCACCAGAGGGTAGTTTTATGATCACCCCACAGTCACCAGAGGGTAGTTTTATGACTGCCCCACAGTCACCAGACGGTAGTTTTGTGACCGCCAAAATGTCACCAGAGGGCAGTTTTATGACCACCCCACAGTCACCAGAGGGTAGTTTTATGACCGCCCCACAGTCACCAGAGGGTAGTTCTATGACCGTCCCACAGTCACCAGAGGGAAGTTCTATGACCGCCCCACAGTCACCAGAGGGTAGTTTTATGACCGTTCCACAGCCACCAGAGGGTAGTTTTATGACGGTTCCACAGCCACCAGAGGTTCGTTTTGTGACCGCCCCACAGTCACCAGAGGTTCGTTTTACGACCGCCCCAGAGTCACCCGTGGGTAGTTTTATGACCGCCCCACAGTCTCCCGTGGGTAGTTTTATGACCGCCCCACAGTCTCCCGTGGGTAGCTTTATGACCGCCCCACAGTCACCAGAGGGTATTTTTATTACCGCCCCACAGTCACCAGAGGGTAGTTTTATGTCCGCCCCACAGTCACCAGAGGGTAGTTTTATGACCGCCCCACTGTCAAAAGAGGTTAGTTTTATGACCGCCCCACAGCCACCAGAGGGTAGTTTTATGACCGCCCCACAGCCACCAGAGGGTAGATTTATGACCGCCCGACAGCCACCAGAGGGTAGTTTTATGGCCACCCCACAGCCACCAGAGGGTAGATTTATGACCGCCCCACAGGCACCAGAGGGTAGTTTTATGGCCACCCCACAGTCACCAGAGGGTAGTTTTATGGCCGCCCCACAGTCACCAGAGGGTAATTTTATGACCGCCCCACAGTTACCAGAGGGTAGTTTTGCGACCGCCCCAATGTCACCATAGGGCAGTTTTATGACCGCCCCACAGTCACAAGAGGGTAGTTTTATAACCACCGCACAGTCACCAGAGGGTAGTTTTATGACCACCCCACAGTCATCAGAGGGTAGTTTTATGACCGCCACAAGTCACCAGAGGGTAGTTTTATGACTGCCCCACAGTCACCAAAGGGTAGTTTTGTGACCGCCAAAATGTCACCAGAGGGCAGTTTTATGTCCGCCCCACAGTCACCAGAAGGTAGTTTTATGACCGCCGCACAGTCACCAGAGGGTAGTTTTATGACCGCCACAAGTCACCAGAGGGTAGTTTTATGACCGCCCCTCAGTCACCAGAGGGTAGTTTTATGACTGCCCCACCGTCACCAGAGGGTAGTTTTGTGACCGCCAAAATGTCACCAGAGGGCAGTTTTATGACCACCCCACAGTCACCAGAGGGTAGTTTTATGACCGTCCCACTGCCACCTGAGGGTAGTTTTATGACCGCCCCACAGTCACCCGTGGTTAGTTTTTTGACCGCTCCACAGTCACCAGAGGGAAGTTTTATGACCGCCCCACAGTCACCAGAAGGTAGTTTTATGACCACCCCACAGTCACCCGTGGGTAGTTTTATGACCGCACCACAGTCACCACAGGGTAGTTTTATGACCGCCCCACAGTCACCAGAGGGTAGTTTTATGACCGCCCCACTGTCAAAAGAGGTTAGTTTTATGACCGCCCCACAGCCACCAGAGGGTAGTTTTATGACCGCCCCACAGCCACCAGAGGGTAGTTTTATGGCCACCCCACAGCCACCAGAGGGTAGATTTATGACCGCCCCACAGCCACCAGAGGGTAGTTTTATGGCCACCCCACAGTCACCAGAGGGTAGTTTTATGGCCGCCCCACAGTCACCAGAGGGTAATTTTATGACTGCCCCACAGTTACCAGAGGGTAGTTTTGCGACCGCCCCAATGTCACCATAGGGCAGCTTTATGACCGCCCCACAGTCACCAGAGGGTAGTTTTATAACCACCGCACAGTCACCAGAGTGTAGTTTTATGACCGCCCCACAGTCATCAGAGGATAGTTTTATGACCGCCACAAGTCACCAGAGGGTAGTTTTATGACTGCCCCACAGTCACCAAAGGGTAATTTTGTGACCGCCAAAATGTCACCAGAGGGCAGTTTTATGTCCGCCCCACAGTCACCAGAAGGTAGTTTTATGACCGCCGCACAGTCACCAGAGGGTAGTTTTATGACCGCCCCACAGTCACCAGAGGATCGTTTTATGACCGCCCCACAGTCACCAGAATGTAGTTTTATGACCGCCGCACAGTCACCAGATAGTAGTTTTATGTCCGCCCTACAGTCACCAGAAGGTAGTTTTATGACCGCCTCACAGTCACCAGAGGGAAGTTTTATGACCGCCCAACAGTCACCAGAGGGTAGTTCCATGACCGCCCCAGAGTCACCAGAGGGTAGTTCTATGACAGCCCCACAGTCACCAGAGGGTAGTTTTATGACCGCCCCACAGCCACCAGAGGGTAGTTTTATGACAGCCCCACAGCTACCAGAGGGTAGTTTTATGATGCCCCACAGCCACCAGAGGGTAGTTTTATGATCGCCCCACAGTCAGCCGTGGGTAGTTTTATGAGTGCCCCACAGCTACCAGAGGGTAGTTTTATGACCGCCCCACAGCCACCAGAGGGTAGTTTTATGACCGCCCAACAGTCACCAGAGGGTAGTTCCATGACCGCCCCACAGTCACCAGAGGGTAGTTTTATGTCCGCCCCACAGTCACCAGAGGGTAGCTTTATGACCGCCCCACAACCACCAGAGGGTAGTTTTATGACCGCCCCACAGCCACCAGAGGGCAGTTTTATGACCGCCCCAGTCACCAGAGGGTAGTTTTATGACCGCCCACAGTCACCAGAGGGTAGTTTTATGACCGTCGCACAGTCACCAGAGGGTAGTTTTATGACCGCCACAAGTCACCAGAGGGTAGTTTTATGACCGCCCCACAGTCACCAGAGGGTAGTTTTATGACCGCCCCACAGCCACCAGAGGGTAGTTTTATGACCGCCCCACAGCAACCAGAGGGTAGTTTTATGACCGCCCCACTGTCACCAGAGGGTAGTTTTATGACCGCCCCACAGTCCCCACAGGGTAGTTTTATGACCGCCCCACAGTCATCAGAGGGTAGTTTTATGTCCGCCTCACAGTCACGAGAGGGTAGTTTTATGACCGCCCCACAGTCACCAGAGGGTCGTTTTACGACCGCCCCAGAGTCACCCGTGGGTAGTTTTATGACCGCCCCACAGTCTCCCGTGGGTAGTTTTATGACCGCACCACAGTCTCCCGTGGGTAGTTTTATGACCGCCCCACAGTCACCAGAGGGTATTTTTAAGACCGCCCCACAGTCACCAGAGGGTAGTTTTATGTCCGCCCCACAGTCACCAGAGGGTAGTTTTATGACCGCCCCACTGTCAAAAGAGGTTAGTTTTATGACCGCCCCACAGCCACCAGAGGGTAGTTTTATGACCGCCCCACAGCCACCAGAGGGTAGTTTTATGACCGCCCCACTGTCACCAGAGGGTAGTTTTATGACCGCCCCACAGTCCCCACAGGGTAGTTTTATGACCGCCCCACAGTCACCAGAGGGTAGTTTTATGTCCGCCTCACAGTCACGAGAGGGTAGTTTTATGACCGCCCCACAGTCACCAGAGGGTCGTTTTATGACCGCACCACAGTCACCAGAGGGTAGTTTTATGACCGCCGCACAGTCACCAGAGGGTAGTTTTGTGACCGCCAAAATGTCACCAGAGGGCAGTTTTATGACCACCCCACAGTCACCAGAGGGTAGTTTTATGACCGCCCCACTGCCACCAGAGGGTAGTTTAATGACCGCCCCACAGTCACCCGTGGGTAGTTTTATGACCGCCCCACAGTCACCCGTGGTTAGTTTTATGACCGCCCCACAGTCACCAGAGGGTAGTTTTATGACCGCCGCACAGTCACCAGAGGGTAGTTTTATGACCGCCCCACAGTCACCAGAGGGTAGTTTTATGACCGCCCCACAGTCACCAGAGGGTAGTTTTATGTCCGCCCCACAGTCACCAGAGGGTAGCTTTATGACCGCCCCACAACCACCAGAGGGTAGTTTTATGACCGCCCCACAGCCACCAGAGGGCAGTTTTATGACCGCCCCAGTCACCAGAGGGTAGTTTTATGACCGCCCACAGTCACCAGAGGGTAGTTTTATGACCGTCGCACAGTCACCAGAGGGTAGTTTTATGACCGCCACAAGTCACCAGAGGGTAGTTTTATGACCGCCCCACAGTCACCAGAGGGTAGTTTTATGACCGCCCCACAGCCACCAGAGGGTAGTTTTATGACCGCCCCACAGCAACCAGAGGGTAGTTTTATGACCGCCCCACTGTCACCAGAGGGTAGTTTTATGACCGCCCCACAGTCCCCACAGGGTAGTTTTATGACCGCCCCACAGTCATCAGAGGGTAGTTTTATGTCCGCCTCACAGTCACGAGAGGGTAGTTTTATGACCGCCCCACAGTCACCAGAGGGTCGTTTTATGACCGCACCACAGTCACCAGAGGGTAGTTTTATGACCGCCGCACAGTCACCAGAGGGTAGTTTTGTGACCGCCAAAATGTCACCAGAGGGCAGTTTTATGACCACCCCACAGTCACCAGAGGGTAGTTTTATGACCGCCTCACTGTCACCAGAGGGTAGTTTAATGACCGTCCCACAGTCACCCGTGGGTAGTTTTATGACCGCCACAAGTCACCAGAGGGTAGTTTTATGACCGCCCCACAGTCACCAGAGGGTAGTTTTATGACTGCCCCACTGCCACCAGAGGGTAATTTTATGACCGCCACACAGACCCCACAGGGTAGTTTTATGACCGCCCCACAGTCACTAGAGGGTAGTTTTATGTCCGCATCACAGTAACGAGAGGGTAGTTTTATGACCGCCCCACAGTCACCAGAGGGTAGTTTTGTGACCGCCAAAATGTCACCAGAGGGCAGTTTTATGACCACCCCACAGTCACCAGAGGGTAGTTTTAAGACGGAGCCAAAGCCACCAGAGGGTAGTTTTATGACCGCCTCACAGTCACCAGAGGGTAGTTTTATGACCGCCCCACAGTCACCAGAGGGTAGTTTTATGACCACCCCACAGTCACCCGTGGGTAGTTTTATGACCGCCCCACAGTCACCAGAGGGTAATTTTATGACCGCCCCACAGTCACCAGAGGGTAGTTTTTATGTCCGCCCCACAGTCACCACAGGGTAGTTTTATGACCGCCCCACAGTCACCAGAGGGTAGTTTTATGACCGCCCCACAGTCACCAGAGGGTAGTTTTTATGTCCGCCCCACAGTCACCAGAGGGTAGTTTTTATGTCCGCCCCACAGTCACCACAGGGTAGTTTTATGACCGCCCCACAGTCACCAGAGGGTAGTTTTATGACCGCCCCACAGTCACCAGAGGGTAGTTTTTATGTCCGCCCCACAGTCACCAGAGGGTAGTTTTATGACCGCCCCACAGTCACCCCAGGGTAGTTTTATGACAGCACCACTGTCACCAGAGGGTAGATTTTTGAACGCCTCATAGTCACCCCAGGGTAGTTTTATGACCGTCCCACAGTCACCAGAGGGTAGTTTTATGACCGCCCCACAGCCACCAGAGGGTAGTTTTATGACAGCCCCACAGCTACCAGAGGGTAGTTTTATGATCGCCCCACAGTCACCCGTGGGTAGTTTTATGAGTGCCCCACAGTCACCAGAGGGTAGTTTTATGACCGCCCCACAGTCACCAGAGGGTAGTTTTATGACCACCCCACAGTCACCCGTGGGTAGTTTTATGACCGCCCCACAGTCACCAGAGGGTAATTTTATGACCGCCCCACAGTCACCAGAGGGTAGTTTTTATGTCCGCCCCACAGTCACCAGAGGGTAGTTTTATGACCGCCCCACAGTCACCTCAGGGTAGTTTTATGACCGCCCCACAGTCACCCCAGGGTAGTTTTATGACAGCCCCACTGTCACCAGAGGGTAGTTTTTTGACCGCCCCATAGTCACCCCAGGGTAGTTTTATGACCGCCCCACAGTCACCAGAGGGTAGTTCTATGACCGTCCCACAGTCACCAGAGGGTAGTTCCATGACCACCCCAGAGTCACCAGAGGGGAGTTCTATGACCGTCCCACAGTCACCAGAGGGTAGTTCCATGACCGCCCCAGAGTCACCAGAGGGTAGTTCTATGACAGCCCCACAGTCAACAGAGGGTAGTTTTATGACCGCCCCACAGCCACCAGAGGGTAGTTTTATGACAGCCCAACAGCTACCAGAGGGTAGATTTATGACCGCCCCACAGCCACCAGAGGGTAGTTTTATGATCGCCCCACAGTCACCCGTGGGTAGTTTTATGAGTGCCCCACAGTCACCAGAGGGTAGTTTTATGACCGCCGCACAGTCACCAGAGGGTAGTTTTGTGACCGCCAAAATGTCACCAGAGGGCAGTTTTATGACCACCCCACAGTCACCAGAGGGTAGTTTTATGACCGCCCCACTGCCACCAGAGGGTAGTTTAATGACCGCCCCACAGTCACCCGTGGGTAGTTTTATGACCGCCCCACAGTCACCCGTGGTTAGTTTTATGACCGCCCCACAGTCACCAGAGGGTAGTTTTATGACCGCCGCACAGTCACCAGAGGGTAGTTTTATGACCGCCCCACAGTCACCAGAGGGTAGTTTTATGACCGCCCCACAGTCACCAGAGGGTAGTTTTATGTCCGCCCCACAGTCACCAGAGGGTAGTTTTATGACCGCCCCACAGCCACCAGAGGGCAGTTTTATGACCGCCCCAGTCACCAGAGGGTAGTTTTATGACCGCCCACAGTCACCAGAGGGTAGTTTTATGACCGTCGCACAGTCACCAGAGGGTAGTTTTATGACCGCCACAAGTCACCAGAGGGTAGTTTTATGACCGCCCCACAGACACCAGAGGGTAGTTTTATGACCGCCCCACAGCCACCAGAGGGTAGTTTTATGACCGCCCCACAGCAACCAGAGGGTAGTTTTATGACCGCCCCACTGTCACCAGAGGGTAGTTTTATGACCGCCCCACAGTCCCCACAGGGTAGTTTTATGACCGCCCCACAGTCATCAGAGGGTAGTTTTATGTCCGCCTCACAGTCACGAGAGGGTAGTTTTATGACCGCCCCACAGTCACCAGAGGGTCATTTTATGACCGCACCACAGTCACCAGAGGGTAGTTTTATGACCGCCACACAGTCACCAGAGGGTAGTTTTGTGACCGCCAAAATGTCACCAGAGGGCAGTTTTATGACCACCCCACAGTCACCAGAGGGTAGTTTTATGACCGCCCCACTGTCACCAGAGGGTAGTTTAATGACCGTCCCACAGTCACCCGTGGGTAGTTTTATGACCGCCCCACAGTCACCCGTGGTTAGTTTTATGACCGCCCCACAGTCACCAGAGGGTAGTTTTATGACCGCCGCACAGTCACCAGAGGGTAGTTTTATGACCGCCCCACAGTCACCAGAGGGTAGTTTTATGACCGCCCCACAGTCACCAGAGGGTAGTTTTATGTCCGCCCCACAGTCACCAGAGGGTAGTTTTATGTCCGCCCCACAGTCACCAGAGCGTAGTTTTATGACCGCCCCACAGTCACCAGAGGGTAGTTTTATGACTGCCCCACTGCCACCAGAGGGTAATTTTATGACCGCCACACAGACCCCACAGGGTAGTTTTATGACCGCCCCACAGTCACTAGAGGGTAGTTTTATGTCCGCATCACAGTAACGAGAGGGTAGTTTTATGACCGCCCCACAGTCACCAGAGGGTAGTTTTGTGACCGCCAAAATGTCACCAGAGGGCAGTTTTATGACCACCCCACAGTCACCAGAGGGTAGTTTTAAGACGGAGCCAAAGCCACCAGAGGGTAGTTTTTGACCGCCCCACAGTCACCAGAGGGTAGTTTTTTGACAGCCCCACAGTCACCATAGAGTAGTTTTTTTACCGCCCCACAGTCACCAGATGGTAGTTTTATGACCGCCTCACAGTCACCAGAGGGTAGTTTTATGACCGCCCCACAGTCACCCGTGGTTAGTTTTATGACCGCCCCACAGTCACCAGAGGTTAGTTTTATGTCCGCCTCACAGTCACCAGAGGGTAATTTTATGACCGCCCCACAGTTACCAGAGGGTAGTTTTGCGACCGCCCCAATGTCACCAGAGGGCAGTTTTATGACCGCCCCACAGTCACCAGAGGGCAGTTTTATAACCACCGCAGTCACCAGAGGGCAGTTTTATGACCGCCCACAGTCACCAAAGGGTAGTTTTATGACCGCCACACAGTCACCAGAGGGTAGTTTTATGACCGCCCCACAGTCACCCGTGGTTAGTTTTATGACCGCCCACAGTCACCAAAGGGTAGTTTTATGACCGCCACACAGTCACCAGAGGGTAGTTTTATGACCGCCCCACAGTCACCCGTGGTTAGTTTTATAACCACCCCACAGTCACCCCAGGGTAGTTTTATGTCCGCCTCACAGTCACCAGAGGGTAATTTTATGACCGCCCCACAGTCACCAGAGGGTAGTTTTATAACCACCGCACAGTCACCAGAGGGCAGTTTTATCACCGCCCCACAGTCATCAGAGGGTAGTTTTATGACCGCCACAAGTCACCAGAGGGTAGTTTTATGACTGCCCCACAGTCACCAAAGGGTAGTTTTGTGACCGCCAAAATGTCACCAGAGGGCAGTTTTATGTCCGCCCCACAGTCACCAGTAGGTAGTTTTATGACCGCCGCACAGTCACCAGAGGGTAGTTTTATGACCGCCACAAGTCAGGGTAGTTTTATGACCGCCCCACAGTCACCAGAGGGTAGTTTTTATGTCCGCCCCACAGTCACCAGAGGGTAGTTTTATGACCGCCCCACAGTCACCCCAGGGTAGTTTTATGACCGCCCCACAGTCACCCCAGGGTAGTTTTATGACAGCCCCACTGTCACCAGGCGGTAGTTTTTTGACCACCCCATAGTCACCCCAGGGTAGTTTTATGACCGCCCCACAGTCACCAGAGGGTAATTTTATGACCGCCCCACAGTTACCAGAGGGTAGTTTTGCGACCGCCCCAATGTCACCATAGGGCAGTTTTATGACCGCCCCACAGTCACCAGAGGGTAGTTTTATAACCACCGCACAGTCACCAGAGGGCAGTTTTATGACCGCCCCACAGTCATCAGAGGGTAGTTTTATGACCGCCACAAGTCACCAGAGGGTAGTTTTATGACTGCCCCACAGTCACCAAAGGGTAGTTTTGTGACCGCCAAAATGTCACCAGAGGGCAGTTTTATGTCCGCCCCACAGTCACCAGAAAGTAGTTTTATGACCGCCGCACAGTCACCAGAGGGTAGTTTTATGACCGCCACAAGTCAGGGTAGTTTTATGACTGCCCCACAGTCACCAGAGGGTAGTTTTGTGACTGCCAAAATGTCACCAGAGGGCAGTTTTATGACCACCCCACAGTCACCAGAGGGTAGTTTTATGACCGTCCCACTGCCACCAGAGGGTAGTTTTATGACCGCCCCACAGTCACCCGTGGTTAGTTTTATGACCGCCCCACAGTCACCAGAGGGTAGTTTTATGACCGCCCCACAGTCACCAGAGGGTAGTTTTATGACCACCCCACAGTCACCCGTGGGTAGTTTTATGACTGCCCCACAGTCACCAGAGAGTAGTTTTATGACCGCCCACAGTCACCAGAGGGTCGTTTTATGACCGCCCCACAGTCACCAAAGGGTAGTTTTATGTCCGCCCCACAGTCACCAGGGGGTAGCTTTATGACCGCCCCACAACCACCAGAGGTTAGTTTTATGACCGCCCCACAGCCACCAGAGGGCAGTTTTATGACCCCCCCAGTCACCAGAGGGTAGTTTTATGACCGCCGCACAGTCACCAGAGGGTAGTTTTATGACCGCCACAAGTCAGGGTAGTTTTATGACTGCCCCACAGTCACCAGAGGGTAGTTTTGTGACCGCCAAAATGTCACCAGAGGGCAGTTTTATGACCACCTCACAGTCACCAGAGGGTAGTTTTAAGACGGAGCCAAAGCCACCAGAGGGTAGTTTTTGACCGCCCCACAGTCACCAGAGGGTAGTTTTTTGACAGCCCCACAGTCACCATAGAGTAGTTTTTTTACCGCCCCACAGTCACCAGATGGTAGTTTTATGACCGCCTCACTGTCACCAGAGGGTAGTTTTATGACCGCCCTACAGTCACCAGAGAGTAGTTTTATGACCGCCCACAGTCACCAGAGGGTCGTTTTATGACCGCCCCACAGTCACCAAAGGGTAGTTTTATGTCCGCCCCACAGTCACCAGGGGGTAGCTTTATGACCGCCCCACAACCACCAGAGGGTAGTTTTATAACCGCCCCACAGCCACCAGAGGGCAGTTTTATGACCCCCCCAGTCACCAGAGGGTAGTTTTATGACCGCCCACAGTCACCAAAGGGTAGTTTTATGACCGCCACACAGTCACCAGAGGGTAGTTTTATGACCGCACCACAGTCACCACAGGGTAGTTTTATGACCGCCCCACAGTCACCAGAGGGTAGTTTTATGACCGCCCCACTGTCAAAAGAGGTTAGTTTTATGACCGCCCCACAGCCACCAGAGGGTAGTTTTATGACCGCCCCACAGCCACCAGAGGGTAGTTTTATGGCCACCCCACAGCCACCAGAGGGTAGATTTATGACCGCCCCACAGCCACCAGAGGGTAGTTTTATGGCCACCCCACAGTCACCAGAGGGTAGTTTTATGGCCGCCCCACAGTCACCAGAGGGTAATTTTATGACTGCCCCACAGTTACCAGAGGGTAGTTTTGCGACCGCCCCAATGTCACCATAGGGCAGCTTTATGACCGCCCCACAGTCACCAGAGGGTAGTTTTATAACCACCGCACAGTCACCAGAGTGTAGTTTTATGACCGCCCCACAGTCATCAGAGGATAGTTTTATGACCGCCACAAGTCACCAGAGGGTAGTTTTATGACTGCCCCACAGTCACCAAAGGGTAATTTTGTGACCGCCAAAATGTCACCAGAGGGCAGTTTTATGTCCGCCCCACAGTCACCAGAAGGTAGTTTTATGACCGCCGCACAGTCACCAGAGGGTAGTTTTATGACCGCCCCACAGTCACCAGAGGATCGTTTTATGACCGCCCCACAGTCACCAGAATGTAGTTTTATGACCGCCGCACAGTCACCAGATAGTAGTTTTATGTCCGCCCTACAGTCACCAGAAGGTAGTTTTATGACCGCCTCACAGTCACCAGAGGGAAGTTTTATGACCGCCCAACAGTCACCAGAGGGTAGTTCCATGACCGCCCCAGAGTCACCAGAGGGTAGTTCTATGACAGCCCCACAGTCACCAGAGGGTAGTTTTATGACCGCCCCACAGCCACCAGAGGGTAGTTTTATGACAGCCCCACAGCTACCAGAGGGTAGTTTTATGATGCCCCACAGCCACCAGAGGGTAGTTTTATGATCGCCCCACAGTCAGCCGTGGGTAGTTTTATGAGTGCCCCACAGCTACCAGAGGGTAGTTTTATGACCGCCCCACAGCCACCAGAGGGTAGTTTTATGACCGCCCAACAGTCACCAGAGGGTAGTTCCATGACCGCCCCACAGTCACCAGAGGGTAGTTTTATGTCCGCCCCACAGTCACCAGAGGGTAGCTTTATGACCGCCCCACAACCACCAGAGGGTAGTTTTATGACCGCCCCACAGCCACCAGAGGGCAGTTTTATGACCGCCCCAGTCACCAGAGGGTAGTTTTATGACCGCCCACAGTCACCAGAGGGTAGTTTTATGACCGTCGCACAGTCACCAGAGGGTAGTTTTATGACCGCCACAAGTCACCAGAGGGTAGTTTTATGACCGCCCCACAGTCACCAGAGGGTAGTTTTATGACCGCCCCACAGCCACCAGAGGGTAGTTTTATGACCGCCCCACAGCAACCAGAGGGTAGTTTTATGACCGCCCCACTGTCACCAGAGGGTAGTTTTATGACCGCCCCACAGTCCCCACAGGGTAGTTTTATGACCGCCCCACAGTCATCAGAGGGTAGTTTTATGTCCGCCTCACAGTCACGAGAGGGTAGTTTTATGACCGCCCCACAGTCACCAGAGGGTCGTTTTACGACCGCCCCAGAGTCACCCGTGGGTAGTTTTATGACCGCCCCACAGTCTCCCGTGGGTAGTTTTATGACCGCCCCACAGTCTCCCGTGGGTAGTTTTATGACCGCCCCACAGTCACCAGAGGGTATTTTTAAGACCGCCCCACAGTCACCAGAGGGTAGTTTTATGTCCGCCCCACAGTCACCAGAGGGTAGTTTTATGACCGCCCCACTGTCAAAAGAGGTTAGTTTTATGACCGCCCCACAGCCACCAGAGGGTAGTTTTATGACCGCCCCACAGCCACCAGAGGGTAGTTTTATGACCGCCCCACTGTCACCAGAGGGTAGTTTTATGACCGCCCCACAGTCCCCACAGGGTAGTTTTATGACCGCCCCACAGTCACCAGAGGGTAGTTTTATGTCCGCCTCACAGTCACGAGAGGGTAGTTTTATGACCGCCCCACAGTCACCAGAGGGTCGTTTTATGACCGCACCACAGTCACCAGAGGGTAGTTTTATGACCGCCGCACAGTCACCAGAGGGTAGTTTTGTGACCGCCAAAATGTCACCAGAGGGCAGTTTTATGACCACCCCACAGTCACCAGAGGGTAGTTTTATGACCGCCCCACTGCCACCAGAGGGTAGTTTAATGACCGCCCCACAGTCACCCGTGGGTAGTTTTATGACCGCCCCACAGTCACCCGTGGTTAGTTTTATGACCGCCCCACAGTCACCAGAGGGTAGTTTTATGACCGCCGCACAGTCACCAGAGGGTAGTTTTATGACCGCCCCACAGTCACCAGAGGGTAGTTTTATGACCGCCCCACAGTCACCAGAGGGTAGTTTTATGTCCGCCCCACAGTCACCAGAGGGTAGCTTTATGACCGCCCCACAACCACCAGAGGGTAGTTTTATGACCGCCCCACAGCCACCAGAGGGCAGTTTTATGACCGCCCCAGTCACCAGAGGGTAGTTTTATGACCGCCCACAGTCACCAGAGGGTAGTTTTATGACCGTCGCACAGTCACCAGAGGGTAGTTTTATGACCGCCACAAGTCACCAGAGGGTAGTTTTATGACCGCCCCACAGTCACCAGAGGGTAGTTTTATGACCGCCCCACAGCCACCAGAGGGTAGTTTTATGACCGCCCCACAGCAACCAGAGGGTAGTTTTATGACCGCCCCACTGTCACCAGAGGGTAGTTTTATGACCGCCCCACAGTCCCCACAGGGTAGTTTTATGACCGCCCCACAGTCATCAGAGGGTAGTTTTATGTCCGCCTCACAGTCACGAGAGGGTAGTTTTATGACCGCCCCACAGTCACCAGAGGGTCGTTTTATGACCGCACCACAGTCACCAGAGGGTAGTTTTATGACCGCCGCACAGTCACCAGAGGGTAGTTTTGTGACCGCCAAAATGTCACCAGAGGGCAGTTTTATGACCACCCCACAGTCACCAGAGGGTAGTTTTATGACCGCCTCACTGTCACCAGAGGGTAGTTTAATGACCGTCCCACAGTCACCCGTGGGTAGTTTTATGACCGCCACAAGTCACCAGAGGGTAGTTTTATGACCGCCCCACAGTCACCAGAGGGTAGTTTTATGACTGCCCCACTGCCACCAGAGGGTAATTTTATGACCGCCACACAGACCCCACAGGGTAGTTTTATGACCGCCCCACAGTCACTAGAGGGTAGTTTTATGTCCGCATCACAGTAACGAGAGGGTAGTTTTATGACCGCCCCACAGTCACCAGAGGGTAGTTTTGTGACCGCCAAAATGTCACCAGAGGGCAGTTTTATGACCACCCCACAGTCACCAGAGGGTAGTTTTAAGACGGAGCCAAAGCCACCAGAGGGTAGTTTTATGACCGCCTCACAGTCACCAGAGGGTAGTTTTATGACCGCCCCACAGTCACCAGAGGGTAGTTTTATGACCACCCCACAGTCACCCGTGGGTAGTTTTATGACCGCCCCACAGTCACCAGAGGGTAATTTTATGACCGCCCCACAGTCACCAGAGGGTAGTTTTTATGTCCGCCCCACAGTCACCACAGGGTAGTTTTATGACCGCCCCACAGTCACCAGAGGGTAGTTTTATGACCGCCCCACAGTCACCAGAGGGTAGTTTTTATGTCCGCCCCACAGTCACCAGAGGGTAGTTTTTATGTCCGCCCCACAGTCACCACAGGGTAGTTTTATGACCGCCCCACAGTCACCAGAGGGTAGTTTTATGACCGCCCCACAGTCACCAGAGGGTAGTTTTTATGTCCGCCCCACAGTCACCAGAGGGTAGTTTTATGACCGCCCCACAGTCACCCCAGGGTAGTTTTATGACAGCACCACTGTCACCAGAGGGTAGATTTTTGAACGCCTCATAGTCACCCCAGGGTAGTTTTATGACCGTCCCACAGTCACCAGAGGGTAGTTTTATGACCGCCCCACAGCCACCAGAGGGTAGTTTTATGACAGCCCCACAGCTACCAGAGGGTAGTTTTATGATCGCCCCACAGTCACCCGTGGGTAGTTTTATGAGTGCCCCACAGTCACCAGAGGGTAGTTTTATGACCGCCCCACAGTCACCAGAGGGTAGTTTTATGACCACCCCACAGTCACCCGTGGGTAGTTTTATGACCGCCCCACAGTCACCAGAGGGTAATTTTATGACCGCCCCACAGTCACCAGAGGGTAGTTTTTATGTCCGCCCCACAGTCACCAGAGGGTAGTTTTATGACCGCCCCACAGTCACCTCAGGGTAGTTTTATGACCGCCCCACAGTCACCCCAGGGTAGTTTTATGACAGCCCCACTGTCACCAGAGGGTAGTTTTTTGACCGCCCCATAGTCACCCCAGGGTAGTTTTATGACCGCCCCACAGTCACCAGAGGGTAGTTCTATGACCGTCCCACAGTCACCAGAGGGTAGTTCCATGACCACCCCAGAGTCACCAGAGGGGAGTTCTATGACCGTCCCACAGTCACCAGAGGGTAGTTCCATGACCGCCCCAGAGTCACCAGAGGGTAGTTCTATGACAGCCCCACAGTCAACAGAGGGTAGTTTTATGACCGCCCCACAGCCACCAGAGGGTAGTTTTATGACAGCCCAACAGCTACCAGAGGGTAGATTTATGACCGCCCCACAGCCACCAGAGGGTAGTTTTATGATCGCCCCACAGTCACCCGTGGGTAGTTTTATGAGTGCCCCACAGTCACCAGAGGGTAGTTTTATGACCGCCGCACAGTCACCAGAGGGTAGTTTTGTGACCGCCAAAATGTCACCAGAGGGCAGTTTTATGACCACCCCACAGTCACCAGAGGGTAGTTTTATGACCGCCCCACTGCCACCAGAGGGTAGTTTAATGACCGCCCCACAGTCACCCGTGGGTAGTTTTATGACCGCCCCACAGTCACCCGTGGTTAGTTTTATGACCGCCCCACAGTCACCAGAGGGTAGTTTTATGACCGCCGCACAGTCACCAGAGGGTAGTTTTATGACCGCCCCACAGTCACCAGAGGGTAGTTTTATGACCGCCCCACAGTCACCAGAGGGTAGTTTTATGTCCGCCCCACAGTCACCAGAGGGTAGTTTTATGACCGCCCCACAGCCACCAGAGGGCAGTTTTATGACCGCCCCAGTCACCAGAGGGTAGTTTTATGACCGCCCACAGTCACCAGAGGGTAGTTTTATGACCGTCGCACAGTCACCAGAGGGTAGTTTTATGACCGCCACAAGTCACCAGAGGGTAGTTTTATGACCGCCCCACAGACACCAGAGGGTAGTTTTATGACCGCCCCACAGCCACCAGAGGGTAGTTTTATGACCGCCCCACAGCAACCAGAGGGTAGTTTTATGACCGCCCCACTGTCACCAGAGGGTAGTTTTATGACCGCCCCACAGTCCCCACAGGGTAGTTTTATGACCGCCCCACAGTCATCAGAGGGTAGTTTTATGTCCGCCTCACAGTCACGAGAGGGTAGTTTTATGACCGCCCCACAGTCACCAGAGGGTCATTTTATGACCGCACCACAGTCACCAGAGGGTAGTTTTATGACCGCCACACAGTCACCAGAGGGTAGTTTTGTGACCGCCAAAATGTCACCAGAGGGCAGTTTTATGACCACCCCACAGTCACCAGAGGGTAGTTTTATGACCGCCCCACTGTCACCAGAGGGTAGTTTAATGACCGTCCCACAGTCACCCGTGGGTAGTTTTATGACCGCCCCACAGTCACCCGTGGTTAGTTTTATGACCGCCCCACAGTCACCAGAGGGTAGTTTTATGACCGCCGCACAGTCACCAGAGGGTAGTTTTATGACCGCCCCACAGTCACCAGAGGGTAGTTTTATGACCGCCCCACAGTCACCAGAGGGTAGTTTTATGTCCGCCCCACAGTCACCAGAGGGTAGTTTTATGTCCGCCCCACAGTCACCAGAGCGTAGTTTTATGACCGCCCCACAGTCACCAGAGGGTAGTTTTATGACTGCCCCACTGCCACCAGAGGGTAATTTTATGACCGCCACACAGACCCCACAGGGTAGTTTTATGACCGCCCCACAGTCACTAGAGGGTAGTTTTATGTCCGCATCACAGTAACGAGAGGGTAGTTTTATGACCGCCCCACAGTCACCAGAGGGTAGTTTTGTGACCGCCAAAATGTCACCAGAGGGCAGTTTTATGACCACCCCACAGTCACCAGAGGGTAGTTTTAAGACGGAGCCAAAGCCACCAGAGGGTAGTTTTTGACCGCCCCACAGTCACCAGAGGGTAGTTTTTTGACAGCCCCACAGTCACCATAGAGTAGTTTTTTTACCGCCCCACAGTCACCAGATGGTAGTTTTATGACCGCCTCACAGTCACCAGAGGGTAGTTTTATGACCGCCCCACAGTCACCCGTGGTTAGTTTTATGACCGCCCCACAGTCACCAGAGGTTAGTTTTATGTCCGCCTCACAGTCACCAGAGGGTAATTTTATGACCGCCCCACAGTTACCAGAGGGTAGTTTTGCGACCGCCCCAATGTCACCAGAGGGCAGTTTTATGACCGCCCCACAGTCACCAGAGGGCAGTTTTATAACCACCGCAGTCACCAGAGGGCAGTTTTATGACCGCCCACAGTCACCAAAGGGTAGTTTTATGACCGCCACACAGTCACCAGAGGGTAGTTTTATGACCGCCCCACAGTCACCCGTGGTTAGTTTTATGACCGCCCACAGTCACCAAAGGGTAGTTTTATGACCGCCACACAGTCACCAGAGGGTAGTTTTATGACCGCCCCACAGTCACCCGTGGTTAGTTTTATAACCACCCCACAGTCACCCCAGGGTAGTTTTATGTCCGCCTCACAGTCACCAGAGGGTAATTTTATGACCGCCCCACAGTCACCAGAGGGTAGTTTTATAACCACCGCACAGTCACCAGAGGGCAGTTTTATCACCGCCCCACAGTCATCAGAGGGTAGTTTTATGACCGCCACAAGTCACCAGAGGGTAGTTTTATGACTGCCCCACAGTCACCAAAGGGTAGTTTTGTGACCGCCAAAATGTCACCAGAGGGCAGTTTTATGTCCGCCCCACAGTCACCAGTAGGTAGTTTTATGACCGCCGCACAGTCACCAGAGGGTAGTTTTATGACCGCCACAAGTCAGGGTAGTTTTATGACCGCCCCACAGTCACCAGAGGGTAGTTTTTATGTCCGCCCCACAGTCACCAGAGGGTAGTTTTATGACCGCCCCACAGTCACCCCAGGGTAGTTTTATGACCGCCCCACAGTCACCCCAGGGTAGTTTTATGACAGCCCCACTGTCACCAGGCGGTAGTTTTTTGACCACCCCATAGTCACCCCAGGGTAGTTTTATGACCGCCCCACAGTCACCAGAGGGTAATTTTATGACCGCCCCACAGTTACCAGAGGGTAGTTTTGCGACCGCCCCAATGTCACCATAGGGCAGTTTTATGACCGCCCCACAGTCACCAGAGGGTAGTTTTATAACCACCGCACAGTCACCAGAGGGCAGTTTTATGACCGCCCCACAGTCATCAGAGGGTAGTTTTATGACCGCCACAAGTCACCAGAGGGTAGTTTTATGACTGCCCCACAGTCACCAAAGGGTAGTTTTGTGACCGCCAAAATGTCACCAGAGGGCAGTTTTATGTCCGCCCCACAGTCACCAGAAAGTAGTTTTATGACCGCCGCACAGTCACCAGAGGGTAGTTTTATGACCGCCACAAGTCAGGGTAGTTTTATGACTGCCCCACAGTCACCAGAGGGTAGTTTTGTGACTGCCAAAATGTCACCAGAGGGCAGTTTTATGACCACCCCACAGTCACCAGAGGGTAGTTTTATGACCGTCCCACTGCCACCAGAGGGTAGTTTTATGACCGCCCCACAGTCACCCGTGGTTAGTTTTATGACCGCCCCACAGTCACCAGAGGGTAGTTTTATGACCGCCCCACAGTCACCAGAGGGTAGTTTTATGACCACCCCACAGTCACCCGTGGGTAGTTTTATGACTGCCCCACAGTCACCAGAGAGTAGTTTTATGACCGCCCACAGTCACCAGAGGGTCGTTTTATGACCGCCCCACAGTCACCAAAGGGTAGTTTTATGTCCGCCCCACAGTCACCAGGGGGTAGCTTTATGACCGCCCCACAACCACCAGAGGTTAGTTTTATGACCGCCCCACAGCCACCAGAGGGCAGTTTTATGACCCCCCCAGTCACCAGAGGGTAGTTTTATGACCGCCGCACAGTCACCAGAGGGTAGTTTTATGACCGCCACAAGTCAGGGTAGTTTTATGACTGCCCCACAGTCACCAGAGGGTAGTTTTGTGACCGCCAAAATGTCACCAGAGGGCAGTTTTATGACCACCTCACAGTCACCAGAGGGTAGTTTTAAGACGGAGCCAAAGCCACCAGAGGGTAGTTTTTGACCGCCCCACAGTCACCAGAGGGTAGTTTTTTGACAGCCCCACAGTCACCATAGAGTAGTTTTTTTACCGCCCCACAGTCACCAGATGGTAGTTTTATGACCGCCTCACTGTCACCAGAGGGTAGTTTTATGACCGCCCTACAGTCACCAGAGAGTAGTTTTATGACCGCCCACAGTCACCAGAGGGTCGTTTTATGACCGCCCCACAGTCACCAAAGGGTAGTTTTATGTCCGCCCCACAGTCACCAGGGGGTAGCTTTATGACCGCCCCACAACCACCAGAGGGTAGTTTTATAACCGCCCCACAGCCACCAGAGGGCAGTTTTATGACCCCCCCAGTCACCAGAGGGTAGTTTTATGACCGCCCACAGTCACCAAAGGGTAGTTTTATGACCGCCACACAGTCACCAGAGGGTAGTTTTATGACCGCCCCACAGTCACCCGTGGTTAGTTTTATAACCACCCCACAGTCACCAGAGGTTAGTTTTATGTCCGCCTCACAGTCACCAGAGGGTAATTTTATGACCGCCCCACAGTCACCAGAGGGTAGTTTTGCGACCGCCCCAATGTCACCAGAGGGCAGTTTTATGACCGCCCCACAGTCACCAGAGGGTAGTTTTATAACCACCGCACAGTCACCAGAGGGCAGTTTTATCACCGCCCCACAGTCATCAGAGGGTAGTTTTATGACCGCCACAAGTCACCAGAGGGTAGTTTTATGACTGCCCCACAGTCACCAAAGGGTAGTTTTGTGACCGCCAAAATGTCACCAGAGGGCAGTTTTATGTCCGCCCCACAGTCACCAGTAGGTAGTTTTATGACCGCCGCACAGTCTCCAGAGGGTAGTTTTATGACCGCCACAAGTCAGGGTAGTTTTATGACCGCCCCACAGTCACCAGAGGGTAGTTTTGTGACTGCCAAAATGTCACCTGAGGCAGTTTTATGACCACCCCACAGTCACCAGAGGGTAGTTTTATGACCGTCCCACTGCCACCAGAGGGTAGTTTTATGACCGCCCCACAGTCACCAGAGGGTAGTTTTATGACCACCCCACAGTCACCCGTGGGTAGTTTTATGACTGCCCCACAGTCACCACAGGGTAGTTTTATGACCGCCCCACAGTCACCAGAGGGTAGTTTTATGACCGCCCCACAGTCACCAGAGGGTAGTTTTTATGTCCGCCCCACAGTCACCAGAGGGTAGTTTTATGACCGCCCCACAGTCACCCCAGGGTAGTTTTATGACCGCCCCACAGTCACCCCAGGGTAGTTTTATGACAGCCCCACTGTCACCAGGGGGTAGTTTTTTGACCACCCCATAGTCACCCCAGGGTAGTTTTATGACCGCCCCACAGTCACCAGAGGGTAATTTTATGACCGCCCCACAGTTACCAGAGGGTAGTTTTGCGACCGCCCCAATGTCACCATAGGGCAGTTTTATGACCGCCCCACAGTCACCAGAGGGTAGTTTTATAACCACCGCGCAGTCACCAGAGGGTAGTTTTATGACCGCCCCACAGTCATCAGAGGGTAGTTTTATGACTGCCACAAGTCACCAGAGGGTAGTTTTATGACTGCCCCACAGTCACCAAACCGTAGTTTTGTGACCGCCAAAATGTCACCAGAGGGCAGTTTTATGTCCGCCCCACAGTCACCAGAAGGTAGTTTTATGACCGCCGCACAGTCACCAAAGGGTAGTTTTATGACCGCCACAAGTCACCAGAGGGTAGTTTTATGACCGCCCCACAGTCACCAGAGGGTAGTTTTATGACTGCCCCACAGTCACCAGAGGTTAGTTTTGTGACCGCCAAAATGTCACCAGAGGGCAGTTTTATGACCACCCCACAGTCACCAGAGGGTAGTTTTATGACCGTCCCACTGCCACCAGAGGGTAGTTTTATGACCGCCCCACAGTCACCCGTGGTTAGTTTTATGACCGCTCCACAGTCACCAGAGGGTAGTTTTATGACCGCCCCACAGTCACCAGAGGGTAGTTTTATGACCACCCCACAGTCACCCGTGGGTAGTTTTATGACCGCCCCACAGTCACCAGAGGGCAGTTTTATGACCACCCCACAGTCACCAGAGGGTAGTTTTATGACCGCCCCACTGTCACCAGAGGGTAGTTTAATGACCGTCCCACAGTCACCCGTGGGTAGTTTTATGACCGCCCCACAGTCACCCGTGGTTAGTTTTATGACCGCCCCACAGTCACCAGAGGGTAGTTTTATGACCGCCGCACAGTCACCAGAGGGTAGTTTTATGACCGCCCCACAGTCACCAGAGGGTAGTTTTATGACCGCCCCACAGTCACCAGAGGGTAGTTTTATGTCCGCCCCACAGTCACCAGAGGGTAGTTTTATGTCCGCCCCACAGTCACCAGAGCGTAGTTTTATGACCGCCCCACAGTCACCAGAGGGTAGTTTTATGACTGCCCCACTGCCACCAGAGGGTAATTTTATGACCGCCACACAGACCCCACAGGGTAGTTTTATGACCGCCCCACAGTCACTAGAGGGTAGTTTTATGTCCGCATCACAGTAACGAGAGGGTAGTTTTATGACCGCCCCACAGTCACCAGAGGGTAGTTTTGTGACCGCCAAAATGTCACCAGAGGGCAGTTTTATGACCACCCCACAGTCACCAGAGGGTAGTTTTAAGACGGAGCCAAAGCCACCAGAGGGTAGTTTTTGACCGCCCCACAGTCACCAGAGGGTAGTTTTTTGACAGCCCCACAGTCACCATAGAGTAGTTTTTTTACCGCCCCACAGTCACCAGATGGTAGTTTTATGACCGCCTCACAGTCACCAGAGGGTAGTTTTATGACCGCCCCACAGTCACCCGTGGTTAGTTTTATGACCGCCCCACAGTCACCAGAGGTTAGTTTTATGTCCGCCTCACAGTCACCAGAGGGTAATTTTATGACCGCCCCACAGTTACCAGAGGGTAGTTTTGCGACCGCCCCAATGTCACCAGAGGGCAGTTTTATGACCGCCCCACAGTCACCAGAGGGCAGTTTTATAACCACCGCAGTCACCAGAGGGCAGTTTTATGACCGCCCACAGTCACCAAAGGGTAGTTTTATGACCGCCACACAGTCACCAGAGGGTAGTTTTATGACCGCCCCACAGTCACCCGTGGTTAGTTTTATGACCGCCCACAGTCACCAAAGGGTAGTTTTATGACCGCCACACAGTCACCAGAGGGTAGTTTTATGACCGCCCCACAGTCACCCGTGGTTAGTTTTATAACCACCCCACAGTCACCCCAGGGTAGTTTTATGTCCGCCTCACAGTCACCAGAGGGTAATTTTATGACCGCCCCACAGTCACCAGAGGGTAGTTTTGCGACCGCCCCAATGTCACCAGAGGGCAGTTTTATGACCGCCCCACAGTCACCAGAGGGTAGTTTTATAACCACCGCACAGTCACCAGAGGGCAGTTTTATCACCGCCCCACAGTCATCAGAGGGTAGTTTTATGACCGCCACAAGTCACCAGAGGGTAGTTTTATGACTGCCCCACAGTCACCAAAGGGTAGTTTTGTGACCGCCAAAATGTCACCAGAGGGCAGTTTTATGTCCGCCCCACAGTCACCAGTAGGTAGTTTTATGACCGCCGCACAGTCACCAGAGGGTAGTTTTATGACCGCCACAAGTCAGGGTAGTTTTATGACCGCCCCACAGTCACCAGAGGGTAGTTTTTATGTCCGCCCCACAGTCACCAGAGGGTAGTTTTATGACCGCCCCACAGTCACCCCAGGGTAGTTTTATGACCGCCCCACAGTCACCCCAGGGTAGTTTTATGACAGCCCCACTGTCACCAGGGGGTAGTTTTTTGACCACCCCATAGTCACCCCAGGGTAGTTTTATGACCGCCCCACAGTCACCAGAGGGTAATTTTATGACCGCCCCACAGTTACCAGAGGGTAGTTTTGCGACCGCCCCAATGTCACCATAGGGCAGTTTTATGACCGCCCCACAGTCACCAGAGGGTAGTTTTATAACCACCGCACAGTCACCAGAGGGCAGTTTTATGACCGCCCCACAGTCATCAGAGGGTAGTTTTATGACCGCCACAAGTCACCAGAGGGTAGTTTTATGACTGCCCCACAGTCACCAAAGGGTAGTTTTGTGACCGCCAAAATGTCACCAGAGGGCAGTTTTATGTCCGCCCCACAGTCACCAGAAAGTAGTTTTATGACCGCCGCACAGTCACCAGAGGGTAGTTTTATGACCGCCACAAGTCAGGGTAGTTTTATGACTGCCCCACAGTCACCAGAGGGTAGTTTTGTGACTGCCAAAATGTCACCAGAGGGCAGTTTTATGACCACCCCACAGTCACCAGAGGGTAGTTTTATGACCGTCCCACTGCCACCAGAGGGTAGTTTTATGACCGCCCCACAGTCACCCGTGGTTAGTTTTATGACCGCCCCACAGTCACCAGAGGGTAGTTTTATGACCGCCCCACAGTCACCAGAGGGTAGTTTTATGACCACCCCACAGTCACCCGTGGGTAGTTTTATGACTGCCCCACAGTCACCAGAGAGTAGTTTTATGACCGCCCACAGTCACCAGAGGGTCGTTTTATGACCGCCCCACAGTCACCAAAGGGTAGTTTTATGTCCGCCCCACAGTCACCAGGGGGTAGCTTTATGACCGCCCCACAACCACCAGAGGTTAGTTTTATGACCGCCCCACAGCCACCAGAGGGCAGTTTTATGACCCCCCCAGTCACCAGAGGGTAGTTTTATGACCGCCGCACAGTCACCAGAGGGTAGTTTTATGACCGCCACAAGTCAGGGTAGTTTTATGACTGCCCCACAGTCACCAGAGGGTAGTTTTGTGACCGCCAAAATGTCACCAGAGGGCAGTTTTATGACCACCTCACAGTCACCAGAGGGTAGTTTTAAGACGGAGCCAAAGCCACCAGAGGGTAGTTTTTGACCGCCCCACAGTCACCAGAGGGTAGTTTTTTGACAGCCCCACAGTCACCATAGAGTAGTTTTTTTACCGCCCCACAGTCACCAGATGGTAGTTTTATGACCGCCTCACTGTCACCAGAGGGTAGTTTTATGACCGCCCTACAGTCACCAGAGAGTAGTTTTATGACCGCCCACAGTCACCAGAGGGTCGTTTTATGACCGCCCAACAGTCACCAAAGGGTAGTTTTATGTCCGCCCCACAGTCACCAGGGGGTAGCTTTATGACCGCCCCACAACCACCAGAGGGTAGTTTTATAACCGCCCCACAGCCACCAGAGGGCAGTTTTATGACCCCCCCAGTCACCAGAGGGTAGTTTTATGACCGCCCACAGTCACCAAAGGGTAGTTTTATGACCGCCACACAGTCACCAGAGGGTAGTTTTATGACCGCCCCACAGTCACCCGTGGTTAGTTTTATAACCACCCCACAGTCACCAGAGGTTAGTTTTATGTCCGCCTCACAGTCACCAGAGGGTAATTTTATGACCGCCCCACAGTCACCAGAGGGTAGTTTTGCGACCGCCCCAATGTCACCAGAGGGCAGTTTTATGACCGCCCCACAGTCACCAGAGGGTAGTTTTATAACCACCGCACAGTCACCAGAGGGCAGTTTTATCACCGCCCCACAGTCATCAGAGGGTAGTTTTATGACCGCCACAAGTCACCAGAGGGTAGTTTTATGACTGCCCCACAGTCACCAAAGGGTAGTTTTGTGACCGCCAAAATGTCACCAGAGGGCAGTTTTATGTCCGCCCCACAGTCACCAGTAGGTAGTTTTATGACCGCCGCACAGTCTCCAGAGGGTAGTTTTATGACCGCCACAAGTCAGGGTAGTTTTATGACCGCCCCACAGTCACCAGAGGGTAGTTTTGTGACTGCCAAAATGTCACCTGAGGCAGTTTTATGACCACCCCACAGTCACCAGAGGGTAGTTTTATGACCGTCCCACTGCCACCAGAGGGTAGTTTTATGACCGCCCCACAGTCACCAGAGGGTAGTTTTATGACCACCCCACAGTCACCCGTGGGTAGTTTTATGACTGCCCCACAGTCACCACAGGGTAGTTTTATGACCGCCCCACAGTCACCAGAGGGTAGTTTTATGACCGCCCCACAGTCACCAGAGGGTAGTTTTTATGTCCGCCCCACAGTCACCAGAGGGTAGTTTTATGACCGCCCCACAGTCACCCCAGGGTAGTTTTATGACCGCCCCACAGTCACCCCAGGGTAGTTTTATGACAGCCCCACTGTCACCAGGGGGTAGTTTTTTGACCACCCCATAGTCACCCCAGGGTAGTTTTATGACCGCCCCACAGTCACCAGAGGGTAATTTTATGACCGCCCCACAGTTACCAGAGGGTAGTTTTGCGACCGCCCCAATGACACCATAGGGCAGTTTTATGACCGCCCCACAGTCACCAGAGGGTAGTTTTATAACCACCGCGCAGTCACCAGAGGGTAGTTTTATGACCGCCCCACAGTCATCAGAGGGTAGTTTTATGACTGCCACAAGTCACCAGAGGGTAGTTTTATGACTGCCCCACAGTCACCAAAGGGTAGTTTTGTGACCGCCAAAATGTCACCAGAGGGCAGTTTTATGTCCGCCCCACAGTCACCAGAAGGTAGTTTTATGACCGCCGCACAGTCACCAAAGGGTAGTTTTATGACCGCCACAAGTCACCAGAGGGTAGTTTTATGACCGCCCCACAGTCACCAGAGGGTAGTTTTATGACTGCCCCACAGTCACCAGAGGTTAGTTTTGTGACCGCCAAAATGTCACCAGAGGGCAGTTTTATGACCACCCCACAGTCACCAGAGGGTAGTTTTATGACCGTCCCACTGCCACCAGAGGGTAGTTTTATGACCGCCCCACAGTCACCCGTGGTTAGTTTTATGACCGCTCCACAGTCACCAGAGGGTAGTTTTATGACCGCCCCACAGTCACCAGAGGGTAGTTTTATGACCACCCCACAGTCACCCGTGGGTAGTTTTATGACCGCCCCACAGTCACCAGAGGGTAATTTTATGACCGCCCCACAGTCACCAGAGGGTAGTTTTTATGTCCGCCCCACAGTCACCACAGGGTAGTTTTATGACCGCCCCACAGTCACCAGAGGGTAGTTTTATGACCGCCCCACAGTCACCAGAGGGTAGTTTTTATGTCCGCCCCACAGTCACCAGAGGGTAGTTTTATGACCGCCCCACAGCCACCAGAGGGTAGTTTTATGACAGCCCCACAGCTACCAGAGGGTAGTTATATGATCGCCCCACAGTCACCCGTGGGTAGTTTTATGAGTGCCCCACAGTCACCAGAGGGTAGTTTTATGACCGCCCCACAGTCACCAGAGGGTAGTTTTATGACCACCCCACAGTCACCCGTGGGTAGTTTTATGACCGCCCCACAGTCACCAGAGGGTAATTTTATGACCGCCCCACAGTCACAAGAGGGTAGTTTTTATGTCCGCCCCACAGTCACCAGAGGGTAGTTTTATGACCGCCCCACAGTCACCTCAGGGTAGTTTTATGACCGCCCCACAGTCACCCCAGGGTAGTTTTATGACAGCCCCACTGTCACCAGAGGGTAGTTTTTTGACCGCCCCATAGTCACCCCAGGGTAGTTTTATGACCGCCCCATAGTCACCAGAGGGTAGTTCTATGACCGTCCCACAGTCACCAGAGGGTAGTTCCATGACCACCCCAGAGTCACCAGAGGGGAGTTCTATGACCGTCCCACAGTCACCAGAGGGTAGTTCCATGACCGCCCCAGAGTCACCAGAGGGTAGTTCTATGACAGCCCCACAGTCAACAGAGGGTAGTTTTATGACCGCCCCACAGCCACCAGAGGGTAGTTTTATGACCGCCCCACAGCCACCAGAGGGTAGTTTTATGATCGCCCCACAGTCACCCGTGGGTAGTTTTATGAGTGCCCCACAGTCACCAGAGGGTAGTTTTATGACCGCCGCACAGTCACCAGAGGGTAGTTTTATGACCGCCACAAGTCAGGGTAGTTTTATGACTGCCCCTCAGTCACCAGAGGGTAGTTTTGTGACCGCCAAAATGTCACCAGAGGGCAGTTTTATGACCACCCCACAGTCACCAGAGGGTAGTTTTATGACCGCCCCACAGTCACCAGAGGGTAGTTTTATGACCGCCCTACAGTCACCAGCTGGTAGTTTTATGTCCACCCCACAGTCACCAGAGGGTAGTTTTATGACCGCCCCACCTTCACCAGAGGGTAGTTTTATGACCGCCCCACAGTCACCACAGGGTAGTTTTATGACCGCCCCACAGTCACCAGAGGGTAGTTTTATGTCCGCCTCACATTCACGAGAGGGTCGTTTTATGATAGCCCCACAGTCACCAGAGGATCGTTTTATGACCGCCCCACAGTCACCAGAATGTAGTTTTATGACCGCCGCACAGTCACCAGAGGGTAGTTTTATGACCGCCCCACAGTCACCCGTGGTTAGTTTTATGACCGCCCCACAGTCACCAGAGGGTAGTTTTATGACCGCCGCACAGTCACCAGAGGGTAGTTTTATGACCGCCCCACAGTCACCAGAGGGTAGTTTTATGACCGCCCCACAGTCACCAGAGGGTAGTTTTATGTCCGCCCCACAGTCACCAGAGGGTAGCTTTATGACCGCCCCACAACCACCAGAGGGTAGTTTTATGACCGCCCCACAGCCACCAGAGGGCAGTTTTATGACCGCCCCAGTCACCAGAGGGTAGTTTTATGACCGCCCACAGTCACCAGAGGGTAGTTTTATGACCGTCGCACAGTCACCAGAGGGTAGTTTTATGACCGCCACAAGTCACCAGAGGGTAGTTTTATGACCGCCCCACAGTCACCAGAGGGTAGTTTTATGACCGCCCCACAGCCACCAGAGGGTAGTTTTATGACCGCCCCACAGCAACCAGAGGGTAGTTTTATGACCGCCCCACTGTCACCAGAGGGTAGTTTTATGACCGCCCCACAGTCCCCACAGGGTAGTTTTATGACCGCCCCACAGTCATCAGAGGGTAGTTTTATGTCCGCCTCACAGTCACGAGAGGGTAGTTTTATGACCGCCCCACAGTCACCAAAGGGTAGTTTTGTGACCGCCAAATTGTCACCAGAGGGCAGTTTTATGTCCGCCCCACAGTCACCAGAAGGTAGTTTTATGACTGCCGCACAGTCACCAGAGGGTAGTTTAATGACCGCCACAAGTCACCAGAGGGTAGTTTTATGACCGCCCCACAGTCACCAGAGGGTAGTTTTATGACCACCCCACAGTCACCCGTGGGTAGTTTTATGACTGCCCCACAGTCACCACAGGGTAGTTTTATGACCGCCCCACTGTCACCAGAGGGTAGTTTTATGACCGCCCCACTGTCAAGAGGTTAGTTTTATGACCGCCCCACAGCCACCAGAGGGTAGTTTTATGACCGCCCCACAGCCACCAGAGGGTAGTTTTATGACCGCCCCACTGTCAAGAGGTTAGTTTTATGACCGCCCCACAGCCACCAGAGTGTAGTTTTATGACCGCCCCACAGCCACCAGAGGGTAGATTTATGACCGCCCCACAGCCACCAGAGGGTAGTTTTATGGCCACCCCACAGTCACCAGAGGGTAGTTTTATGACCGCCCCACAGTCATCAGAGGGTAGTTTTATGACCGCCACAAGTCACCAGAGGGTAGTTTTATGACTGCCCCACAGTCACCAAAGGGTAGTTTTGTGACCGCCAAATTGTCACCAGAGGGCAGTTTTATGTCCGCCCCACAGTCACCAGAAGGTAGTTTTATGACTGCCGCACAGTCACCAGAGGGTAGTTTTATGACCGCCACAAGTTACCAGAGGGTAGTTTTATGACCGCCCCACAGTCACCAGAGGGTAGTTTTATGACTGCCCCACAGTCACCAGAGGGTAGTTTTGTGACCGCCAAAATGTCACCAGAGGGCAGTTTTATGACCACCCCACAGTCACCAGAGGGTAGTTTTATGACCGTCCCACTGCCACCAGAGGGTAGTTTTATGACCGCCCCACAGTCACCCGTGGTTAGTTTTATGACCGCTCCACAGTCACCAGAGGGTAGTTTTATGACCGCCCCACAGTCACCAGAGGGTAGTTTTATGACCACCCCACAGTCACCCGTGGGTAGTTTTATGACTGCCCCACAGTCACCACAGGGTAGTTTTATGACCGCCCCACAGTCACCAGAGGGTAGTTTTATGACCGCCCCACAGTCACCAGAGGGTAGTTTTTATGTCCGCCCCACAGTCACCAGAGGGTAGTTTTATGACCGCCCCACAGTCACCCCAGGGTAGTTTTATGACCGCCCCACAGTCACCCCAGGGTAGTTTTATGACAGCCCCACTGTCACCAGAGGGTAGTTTTTTGACCGCCCCATAGTCACCCCAGGGTAGTTTTATGACCGCCCCACAGTCACCAGAGGGTAGTTCTATGACCGTCCCACAGTCACCAGAGGGTAGTTCCATGACCGCCCCAGAGTCACCAGAGGGGAGTTCTATGACCGTCCCACAGTCACCAGAGGGTAGTTCCATGACCGCCCCAGAGTCACCAGAGGGTAGTTCTATGACCGCCCCACAGTCACCAGAGGGTAGTTTTATGTCCGCCTCACATTCACGAGAGGGTCGTTTTATGACCGCCCCACAGTCACCAGAGGATCGTTTTATGACCGCCCCACAGTCACCAGAATGTAGTTTTATGACCGCCGCAGTCACCAGAGGGTAGTTTTATGTCCGCCCTACAGTCACCAGAAGGTAGTTTTATGACCGCCTCACAGTCACCAGAGGGAAGTTTTATGACCGCCCAACAGTTACCAGAGGGTAGTTTTATGACCGCCCCACAGTCACCAGAGGGTAGTTTTATGACTGCCCCACACTCACCAGAGGGTAGTTTTGTGACCGCCCCAATGTCACCAGAGGGCAGTTTTATGACCGCCCCACAGTCAGCAGAGGCTAGTTTTATGACAACCGCACAGTCACCAGAGGGTAGTTTTATGACCGCCACAAGTCACCAGAGGGTAGTTTTATGATCACCCCACAGTCACCAGAGGGTAGTTTTATGACTGCCCCACAGTCACCAGACGGTAGTTTTGTGACCGCCAAAATGTCACCAGAGGGCAGTTTTATGACCACCCCACAGTCACCAGAGGGTAGTTTTATGACCGCCCCACAGTCACCAGAGGGTAGTTCTATGACCGTCCCACAGTCACCAGAGGGAAGTTCTATGACCGCCCCACAGTCACCAGAGGGTAGTTTTATGACCGTTCCACAGCCACCAGAGGGTAGTTTTATGACGGTTCCACAGCCACCAGAGGTTCGTTTTGTGACCGCCCCACAGTCACCAGAGGTTCGTTTTACGACCGCCCCAGAGTCACCCGTGGGTAGTTTTATGACCGCCCCACAGTCTCCCGTGGGTAGTTTTATGACCGCCCCACAGTCTCCCGTGGGTAGCTTTATGACCGCCCCACAGTCACCAGAGGGTATTTTTATTACCGCCCCACAGTCACCAGAGGGTAGTTTTATGTCCGCCCCACAGTCACCAGAGGGTAGTTTTATGACCGCCCCACTGTCAAAAGAGGTTAGTTTTATGACCGCCCCACAGCCACCAGAGGGTAGTTTTATGACCGCCCCACAGCCACCAGAGGGTAGATTTATGACCGCCCGACAGCCACCAGAGGGTAGTTTTATGGCCACCCCACAGCCACCAGAGGGTAGATTTATGACCGCCCCACAGGCACCAGAGGGTAGTTTTATGGCCACCCCACAGTCACCAGAGGGTAGTTTTATGGCCGCCCCACAGTCACCAGAGGGTAATTTTATGACCGCCCCACAGTTACCAGAGGGTAGTTTTGCGACCGCCCCAATGTCACCATAGGGCAGTTTTATGACCGCCCCACAGTCACAAGAGGGTAGTTTTATAACCACCGCACAGTCACCAGAGGGTAGTTTTATGACCACCCCACAGTCATCAGAGGGTAGTTTTATGACCGCCACAAGTCACCAGAGGGTAGTTTTATGACTGCCCCACAGTCACCAAAGGGTAGTTTTGTGACCGCCAAAATGTCACCAGAGGGCAGTTTTATGTCCGCCCCACAGTCACCAGAAGGTAGTTTTATGACCGCCGCACAGTCACCAGAGGGTAGTTTTATGACCGCCACAAGTCACCAGAGGGTAGTTTTATGACCGCCCCTCAGTCACCAGAGGGTAGTTTTATGACTGCCCCACCGTCACCAGAGGGTAGTTTTGTGACCGCCAAAATGTCACCAGAGGGCAGTTTTATGACCACCCCACAGTCACCAGAGGGTAGTTTTATGACCGTCCCACTGCCACCTGAGGGTAGTTTTATGACCGCCCCACAGTCACCCGTGGTTAGTTTTTTGACCGCTCCACAGTCACCAGAGGGAAGTTTTATGACCGCCCCACAGTCACCAGAAGGTAGTTTTATGACCACCCCACAGTCACCCGTGGGTAGTTTTATGACCGCACCACAGTCACCACAGGGTAGTTTTATGACCGCCCCACAGTCACCAGAGGGTAGTTTTATGACCGCCCCACTGTCAAAAGAGGTTAGTTTTATGACCGCCCCACAGCCACCAGAGGGTAGTTTTATGACCGCCCCACAGCCACCAGAGGGTAGTTTTATGGCCACCCCACAGCCACCAGAGGGTAGATTTATGACCGCCCCACAGCCACCAGAGGGTAGTTTTATGGCCACCCCACAGTCACCAGAGGGTAGTTTTATGGCCGCCCCACAGTCACCAGAGGGTAATTTTATGACTGCCCCACAGTTACCAGAGGGTAGTTTTGCGACCGCCCCAATGTCACCATAGGGCAGCTTTATGACCGCCCCACAGTCACCAGAGGGTAGTTTTATAACCACCGCACAGTCACCAGAGTGTAGTTTTATGACCGCCCCACAGTCATCAGAGGATAGTTTTATGACCGCCACAAGTCACCAGAGGGTAGTTTTATGACTGCCCCACAGTCACCAAAGGGTAATTTTGTGACCGCCAAAATGTCACCAGAGGGCAGTTTTATGTCCGCCCCACAGTCACCAGAAGGTAGTTTTATGACCGCCGCACAGTCACCAGAGGGTAGTTTTATGACCGCCCCACAGTCACCAGAGGATCGTTTTATGACCGCCCCACAGTCACCAGAATGTAGTTTTATGACCGCCGCACAGTCACCAGATAGTAGTTTTATGTCCGCCCTACAGTCACCAGAAGGTAGTTTTATGACCGCCTCACAGTCACCAGAGGGAAGTTTTATGACCGCCCAACAGTCACCAGAGGGTAGTTCCATGACCGCCCCAGAGTCACCAGAGGGTAGTTCTATGACAGCCCCACAGTCACCAGAGGGTAGTTTTATGACCGCCCCACAGCCACCAGAGGGTAGTTTTATGACAGCCCCACAGCTACCAGAGGGTAGTTTTATGATGCCCCACAGCCACCAGAGGGTAGTTTTATGATCGCCCCACAGTCAGCCGTGGGTAGTTTTATGAGTGCCCCACAGCTACCAGAGGGTAGTTTTATGACCGCCCCACAGCCACCAGAGGGTAGTTTTATGACCGCCCAACAGTCACCAGAGGGTAGTTCCATGACCGCCCCACAGTCACCAGAGGGTAGTTTTATGTCCGCCCCACAGTCACCAGAGGGTAGCTTTATGACCGCCCCACAACCACCAGAGGGTAGTTTTATGACCGCCCCACAGCCACCAGAGGGCAGTTTTATGACCGCCCCAGTCACCAGAGGGTAGTTTTATGACCGCCCACAGTCACCAGAGGGTAGTTTTATGACCGTCGCACAGTCACCAGAGGGTAGTTTTATGACCGCCACAAGTCACCAGAGGGTAGTTTTATGACCGCCCCACAGTCACCAGAGGGTAGTTTTATGACCGCCCCACAGCCACCAGAGGGTAGTTTTATGACCGCCCCACAGCAACCAGAGGGTAGTTTTATGACCGCCCCACTGTCACCAGAGGGTAGTTTTATGACCGCCCCACAGTCCCCACAGGGTAGTTTTATGACCGCCCCACAGTCATCAGAGGGTAGTTTTATGTCCGCCTCACAGTCACGAGAGGGTAGTTTTATGACCGCCCCACAGTCACCAGAGGGTCGTTTTACGACCGCCCCAGAGTCACCCGTGGGTAGTTTTATGACCGCCCCACAGTCTCCCGTGGGTAGTTTTATGACCGCCCCACAGTCTCCCGTGGGTAGTTTTATGACCGCCCCACAGTCACCAGAGGGTATTTTTAAGACCGCCCCACAGTCACCAGAGGGTAGTTTTATGTCCGCCCCACAGTCACCAGAGGGTAGTTTTATGACCGCCCCACTGTCAAAAGAGGTTAGTTTTATGACCGCCCCACAGCCACCAGAGGGTAGTTTTATGACCGCCCCACAGCCACCAGAGGGTAGTTTTATGACCGCCCCACTGTCACCAGAGGGTAGTTTTATGACCGCCCCACAGTCCCCACAGGGTAGTTTTATGACCGCCCCACAGTCACCAGAGGGTAGTTTTATGTCCGCCTCACAGTCACGAGAGGGTAGTTTTATGACCGCCCCACAGTCACCAGAGGGTCGTTTTATGACCGCACCACAGTCACCAGAGGGTAGTTTTATGACCGCCGCACAGTCACCAGAGGGTAGTTTTGTGACCGCCAAAATGTCACCAGAGGGCAGTTTTATGACCACCCCACAGTCACCAGAGGGTAGTTTTATGACCGCCCCACTGCCACCAGAGGGTAGTTTAATGACCGCCCCACAGTCACCCGTGGGTAGTTTTATGACCGCCCCACAGTCACCCGTGGTTAGTTTTATGACCGCCCCACAGTCACCAGAGGGTAGTTTTATGACCGCCGCACAGTCACCAGAGGGTAGTTTTATGACCGCCCCACAGTCACCAGAGGGTAGTTTTATGACCGCCCCACAGTCACCAGAGGGTAGTTTTATGTCCGCCCCACAGTCACCAGAGGGTAGCTTTATGACCGCCCCACAACCACCAGAGGGTAGTTTTATGACCGCCCCACAGCCACCAGAGGGCAGTTTTATGACCGCCCCAGTCACCAGAGGGTAGTTTTATGACCGCCCACAGTCACCAGAGGGTAGTTTTATGACCGTCGCACAGTCACCAGAGGGTAGTTTTATGACCGCCACAAGTCACCAGAGGGTAGTTTTATGACCGCCCCACAGTCACCAGAGGGTAGTTTTATGACCGCCCCACAGCCACCAGAGGGTAGTTTTATGACCGCCCCACAGCAACCAGAGGGTAGTTTTATGACCGCCCCACTGTCACCAGAGGGTAGTTTTATGACCGCCCCACAGTCCCCACAGGGTAGTTTTATGACCGCTCCACAGTCATCAGAGGGTAGTTTTATGTCCGCCTCACAGTCACGAGAGGGTAGTTTTATGACCGCCCCACAGTCACCAGAGGGTCGTTTTATGACCGCACCACAGTCACCAGAGGGTAGTTTTATGACCGCCGCACAGTCACCAGAGGGTAGTTTTGTGACCGCCAAAATGTCACCAGAGGGCAGTTTTATGACCACCCCACAGTCACCAGAGGGTAGTTTTATGACCGCCTCACTGTCACCAGAGGGTAGTTTAATGACCGTCCCACAGTCACCCGTGGGTAGTTTTATGACCGCCACAAGTCACCAGAGGGTAGTTTTATGACCGCCCCACAGTCACCAGAGGGTAGTTTTATGACTGCCCCACTGCCACCAGAGGGTAATTTTATGACCGCCACACAGACCCCACAGGGTAGTTTTATGACCGCCCCACAGTCACTAGAGGGTAGTTTTATGTCCGCATCACAGTAACGAGAGGGTAGTTTTATGACCGCCCCACAGTCACCAGAGGGTAGTTTTGTGACCGCCAAAATGTCACCAGAGGGCAGTTTTATGACCACCCCACAGTCACCAGAGGGTAGTTTTAAGACGGAGCCAAAGCCACCAGAGGGTAGTTTTATGACCGCCTCACAGTCACCAGAGGGTAGTTTTATGACCGCCCCACAGTCACCAGAGGGTAGTTTTATGACCACCCCACAGTCACCCGTGGGTAGTTTTATGACCGCCCCACAGTCACCAGAGGGTAATTTTATGACCGCCCCACAGTCACCAGAGGGTAGTTTTTATGTCCGCCCCACAGTCACCACAGGGTAGTTTTATGACCGCCCCACAGTCACCAGAGGGTAGTTTTATGACCGCCCCACAGTCACCAGAGGGTAGTTTTTATGTCCGCCCCACAGTCACCAGAGGGTAGTTTTTATGTCCGCCCCACAGTCACCACAGGGTAGTTTTATGACCGCCCCACAGTCACCAGAGGGTAGTTTTATGACCGCCCCACAGTCACCAGAGGGTAGTTTTTATGTCCGCCCCACAGTCACCAGAGGGTAGTTTTATGACCGCCCCACAGTCACCCCAGGGTAGTTTTATGACAGCACCACTGTCACCAGAGGGTAGATTTTTGAACGCCTCATAGTCACCCCAGGGTAGTTTTATGACCGTCCCACAGTCACCAGAGGGTAGTTTTATGACCGCCCCACAGCCACCAGAGGGTAGTTTTATGACAGCCCCACAGCTACCAGAGGGTAGTTTTATGATCGCCCCACAGTCACCCGTGGGTAGTTTTATGAGTGCCCCACAGTCACCAGAGGGTAGTTTTATGACCGCCCCACAGTCACCAGAGGGTAGTTTTATGACCACCCCACAGTCACCCGTGGGTAGTTTTATGACCGCCCCACAGTCACCAGAGGGTAATTTTATGACCGCCCCACAGTCACCAGAGGGTAGTTTTTATGTCCGCCCCACAGTCACCAGAGGGTAGTTTTATGACCGCCCCACAGTCACCTCAGGGTAGTTTTATGACCGCCCCACAGTCACCCCAGGGTAGTTTTATGACAGCCCCACTGTCACCAGAGGGTAGTTTTTTGACCGCCCCATAGTCACCCCAGGGTAGTTTTATGACCGCCCCACAGTCACCAGAGGGTAGTTCTATGACCGTCCCACAGTCACCAGAGGGTAGTTCCATGACCACCCCAGAGTCACCAGAGGGGAGTTCTATGACCGTCCCACAGTCACCAGAGGGTAGTTCCATGACCGCCCCAGAGTCACCAGAGGGTAGTTCTATGACAGCCCCACAGTCAACAGAGGGTAGTTTTATGACCGCCCCACAGCCACCAGAGGGTAGTTTTATGACAGCCCAACAGCTACCAGAGGGTAGATTTATGACCGCCCCACAGCCACCAGAGGGTAGTTTTATGATCGCCCCACAGTCACCCGTGGGTAGTTTTATGAGTGCCCCACAGTCACCAGAGGGTAGTTTTATGACCGCCGCACAGTCACCAGAGGGTAGTTTTGTGACCGCCAAAATGTCACCAGAGGGCAGTTTTATGACCACCCCACAGTCACCAGAGGGTAGTTTTATGACCGCCCCACTGCCACCAGAGGGTAGTTTAATGACCGCCCCACAGTCACCCGTGGGTAGTTTTATGACCGCCCCACAGTCACCCGTGGTTAGTTTTATGACCGCCCCACAGTCACCAGAGGGTAGTTTTATGACCGCCGCACAGTCACCAGAGGGTAGTTTTATGACCGCCCCACAGTCACCAGAGGGTAGTTTTATGACCGCCCCACAGTCACCAGAGGGTAGTTTTATGTCCGCCCCACAGTCACCAGAGGGTAGTTTTATGACCGCCCCACAGCCACCAGAGGGCAGTTTTATGACCGCCCCAGTCACCAGAGGGTAGTTTTATGACCGCCCACAGTCACCAGAGGGTAGTTTTATGACCGTCGCACAGTCACCAGAGGGTAGTTTTATGACCGCCACAAGTCACCAGAGGGTAGTTTTATGACCGCCCCACAGACACCAGAGGGTAGTTTTATGACCGCCCCACAGCCACCAGAGGGTAGTTTTATGACCGCCCCACAGCAACCAGAGGGTAGTTTTATGACCGCCCCACTGTCACCAGAGGGTAGTTTTATGACCGCCCCACAGTCCCCACAGGGTAGTTTTATGACCGCCCCACAGTCATCAGAGGGTAGTTTTATGTCCGCCTCACAGTCACGAGAGGGTAGTTTTATGACCGCCCCACAGTCACCAGAGGGTCATTTTATGACCGCACCACAGTCACCAGAGGGTAGTTTTATGACCGCCACACAGTCACCAGAGGGTAGTTTTGTGACCGCCAAAATGTCACCAGAGGGCAGTTTTATGACCACCCCACAGTCACCAGAGGGTAGTTTTATGACCGCCCCACTGTCACCAGAGGGTAGTTTAATGACCGTCCCACAGTCACCCGTGGGTAGTTTTATGACCGCCCCACAGTCACCCGTGGTTAGTTTTATGACCGCCCCACAGTCACCAGAGGGTAGTTTTATGACCGCCGCACAGTCACCAGAGGGTAGTTTTATGACCGCCCCACAGTCACCAGAGGGTAGTTTTATGACCGCCCCACAGTCACCAGAGGGTAGTTTTATGTCCGCCCCACAGTCACCAGAGGGTAGTTTTATGTCCGCCCCACAGTCACCAGAGCGTAGTTTTATGACCGCCCCACAGTCACCAGAGGGTAGTTTTATGACTGCCCCACTGCCACCAGAGGGTAATTTTATGACCGCCACACAGACCCCACAGGGTAGTTTTATGACCGCCCCACAGTCACTAGAGGGTAGTTTTATGTCCGCATCACAGTAACGAGAGGGTAGTTTTATGACCGCCCCACAGTCACCAGAGGGTAGTTTTGTGACCGCCAAAATGTCACCAGAGGGCAGTTTTATGACCACCCCACAGTCACCAGAGGGTAGTTTTAAGACGGAGCCAAAGCCACCAGAGGGTAGTTTTTGACCGCCCCACAGTCACCAGAGGGTAGTTTTTTGACAGCCCCACAGTCACCATAGAGTAGTTTTTTTACCGCCCCACAGTCACCAGATGGTAGTTTTATGACCGCCTCACAGTCACCAGAGGGTAGTTTTATGACCGCCCCACAGTCACCCGTGGTTAGTTTTATGACCGCCCCACAGTCACCAGAGGTTAGTTTTATGTCCGCCTCACAGTCACCAGAGGGTAATTTTATGACCGCCCCACAGTTACCAGAGGGTAGTTTTGCGACCGCCCCAATGTCACCAGAGGGCAGTTTTATGACCGCCCCACAGTCACCAGAGGGCAGTTTTATAACCACCGCAGTCACCAGAGGGCAGTTTTATGACCGCCCACAGTCACCAAAGGGTAGTTTTATGACCGCCACACAGTCACCAGAGGGTAGTTTTATGACCGCCCCACAGTCACCCGTGGTTAGTTTTATGACCGCCCACAGTCACCAAAGGGTAGTTTTATGACCGCCACACAGTCACCAGAGGGTAGTTTTATGACCGCCCCACAGTCACCCGTGGTTAGTTTTATAACCACCCCACAGTCACCCCAGGGTAGTTTTATGTCCGCCTCACAGTCACCAGAGGGTAATTTTATGACCGCCCCACAGTCACCAGAGGGTAGTTTTATAACCACCGCACAGTCACCAGAGGGCAGTTTTATCACCGCCCCACAGTCATCAGAGGGTAGTTTTATGACCGCCACAAGTCACCAGAGGGTAGTTTTATGACTGCCCCACAGTCACCAAAGGGTAGTTTTGTGACCGCCAAAATGTCACCAGAGGGCAGTTTTATGTCCGCCCCACAGTCACCAGTAGGTAGTTTTATGACCGCCGCACAGTCACCAGAGGGTAGTTTTATGACCGCCACAAGTCAGGGTAGTTTTATGACCGCCCCACAGTCACCAGAGGGTAGTTTTTATGTCCGCCCCACAGTCACCAGAGGGTAGTTTTATGACCGCCCCACAGTCACCCCAGGGTAGTTTTATGACCGCCCCACAGTCACCCCAGGGTAGTTTTATGACAGCCCCACTGTCACCAGGCGGTAGTTTTTTGACCACCCCATAGTCACCCCAGGGTAGTTTTATGACCGCCCCACAGTCACCAGAGGGTAATTTTATGACCGCCCCACAGTTACCAGAGGGTAGTTTTGCGACCGCCCCAATGTCACCATAGGGCAGTTTTATGACCGCCCCACAGTCACCAGAGGGTAGTTTTATAACCACCGCACAGTCACCAGAGGGCAGTTTTATGACCGCCCCACAGTCATCAGAGGGTAGTTTTATGACCGCCACAAGTCACCAGAGGGTAGTTTTATGACTGCCCCACAGTCACCAAAGGGTAGTTTTGTGACCGCCAAAATGTCACCAGAGGGCAGTTTTATGTCCGCCCCACAGTCACCAGAAAGTAGTTTTATGACCGCCGCACAGTCACCAGAGGGTAGTTTTATGACCGCCACAAGTCAGGGTAGTTTTATGACTGCCCCACAGTCACCAGAGGGTAGTTTTGTGACTGCCAAAATGTCACCAGAGGGCAGTTTTATGACCACCCCACAGTCACCAGAGGGTAGTTTTATGACCGTCCCACTGCCACCAGAGGGTAGTTTTATGACCGCCCCACAGTCACCCGTGGTTAGTTTTATGACCGCCCCACAGTCACCAGAGGGTAGTTTTATGACCGCCCCACAGTCACCAGAGGGTAGTTTTATGACCACCCCACAGTCACCCGTGGGTAGTTTTATGACTGCCCCACAGTCACCAGAGAGTAGTTTTATGACCGCCCACAGTCACCAGAGGGTCGTTTTATGACCGCCCCACAGTCACCAAAGGGTAGTTTTATGTCCGCCCCACAGTCACCAGGGGGTAGCTTTATGACCGCCCCACAACCACCAGAGGTTAGTTTTATGACCGCCCCACAGCCACCAGAGGGCAGTTTTATGACCCCCCCAGTCACCAGAGGGTAGTTTTATGACCGCCGCACAGTCACCAGAGGGTAGTTTTATGACCGCCACAAGTCAGGGTAGTTTTATGACTGCCCCACAGTCACCAGAGGGTAGTTTTGTGACCGCCAAAATGTCACCAGAGGGCAGTTTTATGACCACCTCACAGTCACCAGAGGGTAGTTTTAAGACGGAGCCAAAGCCACCAGAGGGTAGTTTTTGACCGCCCCACAGTCACCAGAGGGTAGTTTTTTGACAGCCCCACAGTCACCATAGAGTAGTTTTTTTACCGCCCCACAGTCACCAGATGGTAGTTTTATGACCGCCTCACTGTCACCAGAGGGTAGTTTTATGACCGCCCTACAGTCACCAGAGAGTAGTTTTATGACCGCCCACAGTCACCAGAGGGTCGTTTTATGACCGCCCCACAGTCACCAAAGGGTAGTTTTATGTCCGCCCCACAGTCACCAGGGGGTAGCTTTATGACCGCCCCACAACCACCAGAGGGTAGTTTTATAACCGCCCCACAGCCACCAGAGGGCAGTTTTATGACCCCCCCAGTCACCAGAGGGTAGTTTTATGACCGCCCACAGTCACCAAAGGGTAGTTTTATGACCGCCACACAGTCACCAGAGGGTAGTTTTATGACCGCCCCACAGTCACCCGTGGTTAGTTTTATAACCACCCCACAGTCACCAGAGGTTAGTTTTATGTCCGCCTCACAGTCACCAGAGGGTAATTTTATGACCGCCCCACAGTCACCAGAGGGTAGTTTTGCGACCGCCCCAATGTCACCAGAGGGCAGTTTTATGACCGCCCCACAGTCACCAGAGGGTAGTTTTATAACCACCGCACAGTCACCAGAGGGCAGTTTTATCACCGCCCCACAGTCATCAGAGGGTAGTTTTATGACCGCCACAAGTCACCAGAGGGTAGTTTTATGACTGCCCCACAGTCACCAAAGGGTAGTTTTGTGACCGCCAAAATGTCACCAGAGGGCAGTTTTATGTCCGCCCCACAGTCACCAGTAGGTAGTTTTATGACCGCCGCACAGTCTCCAGAGGGTAGTTTTATGACCGCCACAAGTCAGGGTAGTTTTATGACCGCCCCACAGTCACCAGAGGGTAGTTTTGTGACTGCCAAAATGTCACCTGAGGCAGTTTTATGACCACCCCACAGTCACCAGAGGGTAGTTTTATGACCGTCCCACTGCCACCAGAGGGTAGTTTTATGACCGCCCCACAGTCACCAGAGGGTAGTTTTATGACCACCCCACAGTCACCCGTGGGTAGTTTTATGACTGCCCCACAGTCACCACAGGGTAGTTTTATGACCGCCCCACAGTCACCAGAGGGTAGTTTTATGACCGCCCCACAGTCACCAGAGGGTAGTTTTTATGTCCGCCCCACAGTCACCAGAGGGTAGTTTTATGACCGCCCCACAGTCACCCCAGGGTAGTTTTATGACCGCCCCACAGTCACCCCAGGGTAGTTTTATGACAGCCCCACTGTCACCAGGGGGTAGTTTTTTGACCACCCCATAGTCACCCCAGGGTAGTTTTATGACCGCCCCACAGTCACCAGAGGGTAATTTTATGACCGCCCCACAGTTACCAGAGGGTAGTTTTGCGACCGCCCCAATGTCACCATAGGGCAGTTTTATGACCGCCCCACAGTCACCAGAGGGTAGTTTTATAACCACCGCGCAGTCACCAGAGGGTAGTTTTATGACCGCCCCACAGTCATCAGAGGGTAGTTTTATGACTGCCACAAGTCACCAGAGGGTAGTTTTATGACTGCCCCACAGTCACCAAACCGTAGTTTTGTGACCGCCAAAATGTCACCAGAGGGCAGTTTTATGTCCGCCCCACAGTCACCAGAAGGTAGTTTTATGACCGCCGCACAGTCACCAAAGGGTAGTTTTATGACCGCCACAAGTCACCAGAGGGTAGTTTTATGACCGCCCCACAGTCACCAGAGGGTAGTTTTATGACTGCCCCACAGTCACCAGAGGTTAGTTTTGTGACCGCCAAAATGTCACCAGAGGGCAGTTTTATGACCACCCCACAGTCACCAGAGGGTAGTTTTATGACCGTCCCACTGCCACCAGAGGGTAGTTTTATGACCGCCCCACAGTCACCCGTGGTTAGTTTTATGACCGCTCCACAGTCACCAGAGGGTAGTTTTATGACCGCCCCACAGTCACCAGAGGGTAGTTTTATGACCACCCCACAGTCACCCGTGGGTAGTTTTATGACCGCCCCACAGTCACCAGAGGGCAGTTTTATGACCACCCCACAGTCACCAGAGGGTAGTTTTATGACCGCCCCACTGTCACCAGAGGGTAGTTTAATGACCGTCCCACAGTCACCCGTGGGTAGTTTTATGACCGCCCCACAGTCACCCGTGGTTAGTTTTATGACCGCCCCACAGTCACCAGAGGGTAGTTTTATGACCGCCGCACAGTCACCAGAGGGTAGTTTTATGACCGCCCCACAGTCACCAGAGGGTAGTTTTATGACCGCCCCACAGTCACCAGAGGGTAGTTTTATGTCCGCCCCACAGTCACCAGAGGGTAGTTTTATGTCCGCCCCACAGTCACCAGAGCGTAGTTTTATGACCGCCCCACAGTCACCAGAGGGTAGTTTTATGACTGCCCCACTGCCACCAGAGGGTAATTTTATGACCGCCACACAGACCCCACAGGGTAGTTTTATGACCGCCCCACAGTCACTAGAGGGTAGTTTTATGTCCGCATCACAGTAACGAGAGGGTAGTTTTATGACCGCCCCACAGTCACCAGAGGGTAGTTTTGTGACCGCCAAAATGTCACCAGAGGGCAGTTTTATGACCACCCCACAGTCACCAGAGGGTAGTTTTAAGACGGAGCCAAAGCCACCAGAGGGTAGTTTTTGACCGCCCCACAGTCACCAGAGGGTAGTTTTTTGACAGCCCCACAGTCACCATAGAGTAGTTTTTTTACCGCCCCACAGTCACCAGATGGTAGTTTTATGACCGCCTCACAGTCACCAGAGGGTAGTTTTATGACCGCCCCACAGTCACCCGTGGTTAGTTTTATGACCGCCCCACAGTCACCAGAGGTTAGTTTTATGTCCGCCTCACAGTCACCAGAGGGTAATTTTATGACCGCCCCACAGTTACCAGAGGGTAGTTTTGCGACCGCCCCAATGTCACCAGAGGGCAGTTTTATGACCGCCCCACAGTCACCAGAGGGCAGTTTTATAACCACCGCAGTCACCAGAGGGCAGTTTTATGACCGCCCACAGTCACCAAAGGGTAGTTTTATGACCGCCACACAGTCACCAGAGGGTAGTTTTATGACCGCCCCACAGTCACCCGTGGTTAGTTTTATGACCGCCCACAGTCACCAAAGGGTAGTTTTATGACCGCCACACAGTCACCAGAGGGTAGTTTTATGACCGCCCCACAGTCACCCGTGGTTAGTTTTATAACCACCCCACAGTCACCCCAGGGTAGTTTTATGTCCGCCTCACAGTCACCAGAGGGTAATTTTATGACCGCCCCACAGTCACCAGAGGGTAGTTTTGCGACCGCCCCAATGTCACCAGAGGGCAGTTTTATGACCGCCCCACAGTCACCAGAGGGTAGTTTTATAACCACCGCACAGTCACCAGAGGGCAGTTTTATCACCGCCCCACAGTCATCAGAGGGTAGTTTTATGACCGCCACAAGTCACCAGAGGGTAGTTTTATGACTGCCCCACAGTCACCAAAGGGTAGTTTTGTGACCGCCAAAATGTCACCAGAGGGCAGTTTTATGTCCGCCCCACAGTCACCAGTAGGTAGTTTTATGACCGCCGCACAGTCACCAGAGGGTAGTTTTATGACCGCCACAAGTCAGGGTAGTTTTATGACCGCCCCACAGTCACCAGAGGGTAGTTTTTATGTCCGCCCCACAGTCACCAGAGGGTAGTTTTATGACCGCCCCACAGTCACCCCAGGGTAGTTTTATGACCGCCCCACAGTCACCCCAGGGTAGTTTTATGACAGCCCCACTGTCACCAGGGGGTAGTTTTTTGACCACCCCATAGTCACCCCAGGGTAGTTTTATGACCGCCCCACAGTCACCAGAGGGTAATTTTATGACCGCCCCACAGTTACCAGAGGGTAGTTTTGCGACCGCCCCAATGTCACCATAGGGCAGTTTTATGACCGCCCCACAGTCACCAGAGGGTAGTTTTATAACCACCGCACAGTCACCAGAGGGCAGTTTTATGACCGCCCCACAGTCATCAGAGGGTAGTTTTATGACCGCCACAAGTCACCAGAGGGTAGTTTTATGACTGCCCCACAGTCACCAAAGGGTAGTTTTGTGACCGCCAAAATGTCACCAGAGGGCAGTTTTATGTCCGCCCCACAGTCACCAGAAAGTAGTTTTATGACCGCCGCACAGTCACCAGAGGGTAGTTTTATGACCGCCACAAGTCAGGGTAGTTTTATGACTGCCCCACAGTCACCAGAGGGTAGTTTTGTGACTGCCAAAATGTCACCAGAGGGCAGTTTTATGACCACCCCACAGTCACCAGAGGGTAGTTTTATGACCGTCCCACTGCCACCAGAGGGTAGTTTTATGACCGCCCCACAGTCACCCGTGGTTAGTTTTATGACCGCCCCACAGTCACCAGAGGGTAGTTTTATGACCGCCCCACAGTCACCAGAGGGTAGTTTTATGACCACCCCACAGTCACCCGTGGGTAGTTTTATGACTGCCCCACAGTCACCAGAGAGTAGTTTTATGACCGCCCACAGTCACCAGAGGGTCGTTTTATGACCGCCCCACAGTCACCAAAGGGTAGTTTTATGTCCGCCCCACAGTCACCAGGGGGTAGCTTTATGACCGCCCCACAACCACCAGAGGTTAGTTTTATGACCGCCCCACAGCCACCAGAGGGCAGTTTTATGACCCCCCCAGTCACCAGAGGGTAGTTTTATGACCGCCGCACAGTCACCAGAGGGTAGTTTTATGACCGCCACAAGTCAGGGTAGTTTTATGACTGCCCCACAGTCACCAGAGGGTAGTTTTGTGACCGCCAAAATGTCACCAGAGGGCAGTTTTATGACCACCTCACAGTCACCAGAGGGTAGTTTTAAGACGGAGCCAAAGCCACCAGAGGGTAGTTTTTGACCGCCCCACAGTCACCAGAGGGTAGTTTTTTGACAGCCCCACAGTCACCATAGAGTAGTTTTTTTACCGCCCCACAGTCACCAGATGGTAGTTTTATGACCGCCTCACTGTCACCAGAGGGTAGTTTTATGACCGCCCTACAGTCACCAGAGAGTAGTTTTATGACCGCCCACAGTCACCAGAGGGTCGTTTTATGACCGCCCAACAGTCACCAAAGGGTAGTTTTATGTCCGCCCCACAGTCACCAGGGGGTAGCTTTATGACCGCCCCACAACCACCAGAGGGTAGTTTTATAACCGCCCCACAGCCACCAGAGGGCAGTTTTATGACCCCCCCAGTCACCAGAGGGTAGTTTTATGACCGCCCACAGTCACCAAAGGGTAGTTTTATGACCGCCACACAGTCACCAGAGGGTAGTTTTATGACCGCCCCACAGTCACCCGTGGTTAGTTTTATAACCACCCCACAGTCACCAGAGGTTAGTTTTATGTCCGCCTCACAGTCACCAGAGGGTAATTTTATGACCGCCCCACAGTCACCAGAGGGTAGTTTTGCGACCGCCCCAATGTCACCAGAGGGCAGTTTTATGACCGCCCCACAGTCACCAGAGGGTAGTTTTATAACCACCGCACAGTCACCAGAGGGCAGTTTTATCACCGCCCCACAGTCATCAGAGGGTAGTTTTATGACCGCCACAAGTCACCAGAGGGTAGTTTTATGACTGCCCCACAGTCACCAAAGGGTAGTTTTGTGACCGCCAAAATGTCACCAGAGGGCAGTTTTATGTCCGCCCCACAGTCACCAGTAGGTAGTTTTATGACCGCCGCACAGTCTCCAGAGGGTAGTTTTATGACCGCCACAAGTCAGGGTAGTTTTATGACCGCCCCACAGTCACCAGAGGGTAGTTTTGTGACTGCCAAAATGTCACCTGAGGCAGTTTTATGACCACCCCACAGTCACCAGAGGGTAGTTTTATGACCGTCCCACTGCCACCAGAGGGTAGTTTTATGACCGCCCCACAGTCACCAGAGGGTAGTTTTATGACCACCCCACAGTCACCCGTGGGTAGTTTTATGACTGCCCCACAGTCACCACAGGGTAGTTTTATGACCGCCCCACAGTCACCAGAGGGTAGTTTTATGACCGCCCCACAGTCACCAGAGGGTAGTTTTTATGTCCGCCCCACAGTCACCAGAGGGTAGTTTTATGACCGCCCCACAGTCACCCCAGGGTAGTTTTATGACCGCCCCACAGTCACCCCAGGGTAGTTTTATGACAGCCCCACTGTCACCAGGGGGTAGTTTTTTGACCACCCCATAGTCACCCCAGGGTAGTTTTATGACCGCCCCACAGTCACCAGAGGGTAATTTTATGACCGCCCCACAGTTACCAGAGGGTAGTTTTGCGACCGCCCCAATGTCACCATAGGGCAGTTTTATGACCGCCCCACAGTCACCAGAGGGTAGTTTTATAACCACCGCGCAGTCACCAGAGGATAGTTTTATGACCGCCCCACAGTCATCAGAGGGTAGTTTTATGACTGCCACAAGTCACCAGAGGGTAGTTTTATGACTGCCCCACAGTCACCAAAGGGTAGTTTTGTGACCGCCAAAATGTCACCAGAGGGCAGTTTTATGTCCGCCCCACAGTCACCAGAAGGTAGTTTTATGACCGCCGCACAGTCACCAAAGGGTAGTTTTATGACCGCCACAAGTCACCAGAGGGTAGTTTTATGACCGCCCCACAGTCACCAGAGGGTAGTTTTATGACTGCCCCACAGTCACCAGAGGTTAGTTTTGTGACCGCCAAAATGTCACCAGAGGGCAGTTTTATGACCACCCCACAGTCACCAGAGGGTAGTTTTATGACCGTCCCACTGCCACCAGAGGGTAGTTTTATGACCGCCCCACAGTCACCCGTGGTTAGTTTTATGACCGCTCCACAGTCACCAGAGGGTAGTTTTATGACCGCCCCACAGTCACCAGAGGGTAGTTTTATGACCACCCCACAGTCACCCGTGGGTAGTTTTATGACCGCCCCACAGTCACCAGAGGGTAATTTTATGACCGCCCCACAGTCACCAGAGGGTAGTTTTTATGTCCGCCCCACAGTCACCACAGGGTAGTTTTATGACCGCCCCACAGTCACCAGAGGGTAGTTTTATGACCGCCCCACAGTCACCAGAGGGTAGTTTTTATGTCCGCCCCACAGTCACCAGAGGGTAGTTTTATGACCGCCCCACAGCCACCAGAGGGTAGTTTTATGACAGCCCCACAGCTACCAGAGGGTAGTTATATGATCGCCCCACAGTCACCCGTGGGTAGTTTTATGAGTGCCCCACAGTCACCAGAGGGTAGTTTTATGACCGCCCCACAGTCACCAGAGGGTAGTTTTATGACCACCCCACAGTCACCCGTGGGTAGTTTTATGACCGCCCCACAGTCACCAGAGGGTAATTTTATGACCGCCCCACAGTCACAAGAGGGTAGTTTTTATGTCCGCCCCACAGTCACCAGAGGGTAGTTTTATGACCGCCCCACAGTCACCTCAGGGTAGTTTTATGACCGCCCCACAGTCACCCCAGGGTAGTTTTATGACAGCCCCACTGTCACCAGAGGGTAGTTTTTTGACCGCCCCATAGTCACCCCAGGGTAGTTTTATGACCGCCCCATAGTCACCAGAGGGTAGTTCTATGACCGTCCCACAGTCACCAGAGGGTAGTTCCATGACCACCCCAGAGTCACCAGAGGGGAGTTCTATGACCGTCCCACAGTCACCAGAGGGTAGTTCCATGACCGCCCCAGAGTCACCAGAGGGTAGTTCTATGACAGCCCCACAGTCAACAGAGGGTAGTTTTATGACCGCCCCACAGCCACCAGAGGATAGTTTTATGACCGCCCCACAGCCACCAGAGGGTAGTTTTATGATCGCCCCACAGTCACCCGTGGGTAGTTTTATGAGTGCCCCACAGTCACCAGAGGGTAGTTTTATGACCGCCGCACAGTCACCAGAGGGTAGTTTTATGACCGCCACAAGTCAGGGTAGTTTTATGACTGCCCCTCAGTCACCAGAGGGTAGTTTTGTGACCGCCAAAATGTCACCAGAGGGCAGTTTTATGACCACCCCACAGTCACCAGAGGGTAGTTTTATGACCGCCCCACAGTCACCAGAGGGTAGTTTTATGACCGCCCTACAGTCACCAGCTGGTAGTTTTATGTCCACCCCACAGTCACCAGAGGGTAGTTTTATGACCGCCCCACCTTCACCAGAGGGTAGTTTTATGACCGCCCCACAGTCACCACAGGGTAGTTTTATGACCGCCCCACAGTCACCAGAGGGTAGTTTTATGTCCGCCTCACATTCACGAGAGGGTCGTTTTATGATAGCCCCACAGTCACCAGAGGATCGTTTTATGACCGCCCCACAGTCACCAGAATGTAGTTTTATGACCGCCGCACAGTCACCAGAGGGTAGTTTTATGACCGCCCCACAGTCACCCGTGGTTAGTTTTATGACCGCCCCACAGTCACCAGAGGGTAGTTTTATGACCGCCGCACAGTCACCAGAGGGTAGTTTTATGACCGCCCCACAGTCACCAGAGGGTAGTTTTATGACCGCCCCACAGTCACCAGAGGGTAGTTTTATGTCCGCCCCACAGTCACCAGAGGGTAGCTTTATGACCGCCCCACAACCACCAGAGGGTAGTTTTATGACCGCCCCACAGCCACCAGAGGGCAGTTTTATGACCGCCCCAGTCACCAGAGGGTAGTTTTATGACCGCCCACAGTCACCAGAGGGTAGTTTTATGACCGTCGCACAGTCACCAGAGGGTAGTTTTATGACCGCCACAAGTCACCAGAGGGTAGTTTTATGACCGCCCCACAGTCACCAGAGGGTAGTTTTATGACCGCCCCACAGCCACCAGAGGGTAGTTTTATGACCGCCCCACAGCAACCAGAGGGTAGTTTTATGACCGCCCCACTGTCACCAGAGGGTAGTTTTATGACCGCCCCACAGTCCCCACAGGGTAGTTTTATGACCGCCCCACAGTCATCAGAGGGTAGTTTTATGTCCGCCTCACAGTCACGAGAGGGTAGTTTTATGACCGCCCCACAGTCACCAGAGGGTCGTTTTATGACCGCACCACAGTCACCAGAGGGTAGTTTTATGACCGCCGCACAGTCACCAGAGGGTAGTTTTGTGACCGCCAAAATGTCACCAGAGGGCAGTTTTATGACCACCCCACAGTCACCAGAGGGTAGTTTTATGACCGCCCCACTGTCACCAGAGGGTAGTTTAATGACCGTCCCACAGTCACCCGTGGGTAGTTTTATGACCGCCCCACAGTCACCCGTGGTTAGTTTTATGACCGCCCCACAGTCACCAGAGGGTAGTTTTATGACCGCCGCACAGTCACCAGAGGGTAGTTTTATGACCGCCCCACAGTCACCAGAGGGTAGTTTTATGACCGCCCCACAGTCACCAGAGGGTAGTTTTATGTCCGCCCCACAGTCACCAGAGGGTAGCTTTATGACCGCCCCACAACCACCAGAGGGTAGTTTTATGACCGCCCCACAGCCACCAGAGGGCAGTTTTATGACCGCCCCAGTCACCAGAGGGTAGTTTTATGACCGCCGCACAGTCACCAGAGGGTAGTTTTATGACCGCCACAAGTCACCAGAGGGTAGTTTTATGACCGCCCCACAGTCACCAGAGGGTAGTTTTATGACTGCCCCACTGCCACCAGAGGGTAATTTTATGACCGCCACACAGACCCCACAGGGTAGTTTTATGACCGCCCCACAGTCACTAGAGGGTAGTTTTATGTCCGCATCACAGTAACGAGAGGGTAGTTTTATGACCGCCCCACAGTCACCAGAGGGTAGTTTTGTGACCGCCAAAATGTCACCAGAGGGTAGTTTTTGACCGCCCCACAGTCACCAGAGGGTAGTTTTTTGACAGCCCCACAGTCACCATAGAGTAGTTTTTTTACCGCCCCACAGTCACCAGATGGTAGTTTTATGACCGCCTCACAGTCACCAGAGGGTAGTTTTATGACCGCCCCACAGTCACCCGTGGTTAGTTTTATGACCGCCCCACAGTCACCAGAGGTTAGTTTTATGTCCGCCTCACAGTCACCAGAGGGTAATTTTATGACCGCCCCACAGTTACCAGAGGGTAGTTTTGCGACCGCCCCAATGTCACCAGAGGGCAGTTTTATGACCGCCCCACAGTCACCAGAGGGCAGTTTTATAACCACCGCAGTCACCAGAGGGCAGTTTTATGACCGCCCACAGTCACCAAAGGGTAGTTTTATGACCGCCACACAGTCACCAGAGGGTAGTTTTATGACCGCCCCACAGTCACCCGTGGTTAGTTTTATGACCGCCCACAGTCACCAAAGGGTAGTTTTATGACCGCCACACAGTCACCAGAGGGTAGTTTTATGACCGCCCCACAGTCACCCGTGGTTAGTTTTATAACCACCCCACAGTCACCCCAGGGTAGTTTTATGTCCGCCTCACAGTCACCAGAGGGTAATTTTATGACCGCCCCACAGTCACCAGAGGGTAGTTTTGCGACCGCCCCAATGTCACCAGAGGGCAGTTTTATGACCGCCCCACAGTCACCAGAGGGTAGTTTTATAACCACCGCACAGTCACCAGAGGGCAGTTTTATCACCGCCCCACAGTCATCAGAGGGTAGTTTTATGACTGCCACAAGTCACCAGAGGGTAGTTTTATGACTGCCCCACAGTCACCAAACCGTAGTTTTGTGACCGCCAAAATGTCACCAGAGGGCAGTTTTATGTCCGCCCCACAGTCACCAGAAGGTAGTTTTATGACCGCCGCACAGTCACCAAAGGGTAGTTTTATGACCGCCACAAGTCACCAGAGGGTAGTTTTATGACCGCCCCACAGTCACCAGAGGGTGGTTTTATGACTGCCCCACAGTCACCAGAGGTTAGTTTTGTGACCGCCAAAATGTCACCAGAGGGCAGTTTTATGACCACCCCACAGTCACCAGAGGGTAGTTTTATGACCGTCCCACTGCCACCAGAGGGTAGTTTTATGACCGCCCCACAGTCACCCGTGGTTAGTTTTATGACCGCTCCACAGTCACCAGAGGGTAGTTTTATGACCGCCCCACAGTCACCAGAGGGTAGTTTTATGACCACCCCACAGTCACCCGTGGGTAGTTTTATGACCGCCCCACAGTCACCAGAGGGCAGTTTTATGACCACCCCACAGTCACCAGAGGGTAGTTTTATGACCGCCCCACTGTCACCAGAGGGTAGTTTAATGACCGTCCCACAGTCACCCGTGGGTAGTTTTATGACCGCCCCACAGTCACCCGTGGTTAGTTTTATGACCGCCCCACAGTCACCAGAGGGTAGTTTTATGACCGCCGCACAGTCACCAGAGGGTAGTTTTATGACCGCCCCACAGTCACCAGAGGGTAGTTTTATGACCGCCCCACAGTCACCAGAGGGTAGTTTTATGTCCGCCCCACAGTCACCAGAGGGTAGTTTTATGTCCGCCCCACAGTCACCAGAGCGTAGTTTTATGACCGCCCCACAGTCACCAGAGGGTAGTTTTATGACTGCCCCACTGCCACCAGAGGGTAATTTTATGACCGCCACACAGACCCCACAGGGTAGTTTTATGACCGCCCCACAGTCACTAGAGGGTAGTTTTATGTCCGCATCACAGTAACGAGAGGGTAGTTTTATGACCGCCCCACAGTCACCAGAGGGTAGTTTTGTGACCGCCAAAATGTCACCAGAGGGCAGTTTTATGACCACCCCACAGTCACCAGAGGGTAGTTTTAAGACGGAGCCAAAGCCACCAGAGGGTAGTTTTTGACCGCCCCACAGTCACCAGAGGGTAGTTTTTTGACAGCCCCACAGTCACCATAGAGTAGTTTTTTTACCGCCCCACAGTCACCAGATGGTAGTTTTATGACCGCCTCACAGTCACCAGAGGGTAGTTTTATGACCGCCCCACAGTCACCCGTGGTTAGTTTTATGACCGCCCCACAGTCACCAGAGGTTAGTTTTATGTCCGCCTCACAGTCACCAGAGGGTAATTTTATGACCGCCCCACAGTTACCAGAGGGTAGTTTTGCGACCGCCCCAATGTCACCAGAGGGCAGTTTTATGACCGCCCCACAGTCACCAGAGGGCAGTTTTATAACCACCGCAGTCACCAGAGGGCAGTTTTATGACCGCCCACAGTCACCAAAGGGTAGTTTTATGACCGCCACACAGTCACCAGAGGGTAGTTTTATGACCGCCCCACAGTCACCCGTGGTTAGTTTTATGACCGCCCACAGTCACCAAAGGGTAGTTTTATGACCGCCACACAGTCACCAGAGGGTAGTTTTATGACCGCCCCACAGTCACCCGTGGTTAGTTTTATAACCACCCCACAGTCACCCCAGGGTAGTTTTATGTCCGCCTCACAGTCACCAGAGGGTAATTTTATGACCGCCCCACAGTCACCAGAGGGTAGTTTTGCGACCGCCCCAATGTCACCAGAGGGCAGTTTTATGACCGCCCCACAGTCACCAGAGGGTAGTTTTATAACCACCGCACAGTCACCAGAGGGCAGTTTTATCACCGCCCCACAGTCATCAGAGGGTAGTTTTATGACCGCCACAAGTCACCAGAGGGTAGTTTTATGACTGCCCCACAGTCACCAAAGGGTAGTTTTGTGACCGCCAAAATGTCACCAGAGGGCAGTTTTATGTCCGCCCCACAGTCACCAGTAGGTAGTTTTATGACCGCCGCACAGTCACCAGAGGGTAGTTTTATGACCGCCACAAGTCAGGGTAGTTTTATGACCGCCCCACAGTCACCAGAGGGTAGTTTTTATGTCCGCCCCACAGTCACCAGAGGGTAGTTTTATGACCGCCCCACAGTCACCCCAGGGTAGTTTTATGACCGCCCCACAGTCACCCCAGGGTAGTTTTATGACAGCCCCACTGTCACCAGGGGGTAGTTTTTTGACCACCCCATAGTCACCCCAGGGTAGTTTTATGACCGCCCCACAGTCACCAGAGGGTAATTTTATGACCGCCCCACAGTTACCAGAGGGTAGTTTTGCGACCGCCCCAATGTCACCATAGGGCAGTTTTATGACCGCCCCACAGTCACCAGAGGGTAGTTTTATAACCACCGCACAGTCACCAGAGGGCAGTTTTATGACCGCCCCACAGTCATCAGAGGGTAGTTTTATGACCGCCACAAGTCACCAGAGGGTAGTTTTATGACTGCCCCACAGTCACCAAAGGGTAGTTTTGTGACCGCCAAAATGTCACCAGAGGGCAGTTTTATGTCCGCCCCACAGTCACCAGAAAGTAGTTTTATGACCGCCGCACAGTCACCAGAGGGTAGTTTTATGACCGCCACAAGTCAGGGTAGTTTTATGACTGCCCCACAGTCACCAGAGGGTAGTTTTGTGACTGCCAAAATGTCACCAGAGGGCAGTTTTATGACCACCCCACAGTCACCAGAGGGTAGTTTTATGACCGTCCCACTGCCACCAGAGGGTAGTTTTATGACCGCCCCACAGTCACCCGTGGTTAGTTTTATGACCGCCCCACAGTCACCAGAGGGTAGTTTTATGACCGCCCCACAGTCACCAGAGGGTAGTTTTATGACCACCCCACAGTCACCCGTGGGTAGTTTTATGACTGCCCCACAGTCACCAGAGAGTAGTTTTATGACCGCCCACAGTCACCAGAGGGTCGTTTTATGACCGCCCCACAGTCACCAAAGGGTAGTTTTATGTCCGCCCCACAGTCACCAGGGGGTAGCTTTATGACCGCCCCACAACCACCAGAGGTTAGTTTTATGACCGCCCCACAGCCACCAGAGGGCAGTTTTATGACCCCCCCAGTCACCAGAGGGTAGTTTTATGACCGCCGCACAGTCACCAGAGGGTAGTTTTATGACCGCCACAAGTCAGGGTAGTTTTATGACTGCCCCACAGTCACCAGAGGGTAGTTTTGTGACCGCCAAAATGTCACCAGAGGGCAGTTTTATGACCACCTCACAGTCACCAGAGGGTAGTTTTAAGACGGAGCCAAAGCCACCAGAGGGTAGTTTTTGACCGCCCCACAGTCACCAGAGGGTAGTTTTTTGACAGCCCCACAGTCACCATAGAGTAGTTTTTTTACCGCCCCACAGTCACCAGATGGTAGTTTTATGACCGCCTCACTGTCACCAGAGGGTAGTTTTATGACCGCCCTACAGTCACCAGAGAGTAGTTTTATGACCGCCCACAGTCACCAGAGGGTCGTTTTATGACCGCCCAACAGTCACCAAAGGGTAGTTTTATGTCCGCCCCACAGTCACCAGGGGGTAGCTTTATGACCGCCCCACAACCACCAGAGGGTAGTTTTATAACCGCCCCACAGCCACCAGAGGGCAGTTTTATGACCCCCCCAGTCACCAGAGGGTAGTTTTATGACCGCCCACAGTCACCAAAGGGTAGTTTTATGACCGCCACACAGTCACCAGAGGGTAGTTTTATGACCGCCCCACAGTCACCCGTGGTTAGTTTTATAACCACCCCACAGTCACCAGAGGTTAGTTTTATGTCCGCCTCACAGTCACCAGAGGGTAATTTTATGACCGCCCCACAGTCACCAGAGGGTAGTTTTGCGACCGCCCCAATGTCACCAGAGGGCAGTTTTATGACCGCCCCACAGTCACCAGAGGGTAGTTTTATAACCACCGCACAGTCACCAGAGGGCAGTTTTATCACCGCCCCACAGTCATCAGAGGGTAGTTTTATGACCGCCACAAGTCACCAGAGGGTAGTTTTATGACTGCCCCACAGTCACCAAAGGGTAGTTTTGTGACCGCCAAAATGTCACCAGAGGGCAGTTTTATGTCCGCCCCACAGTCACCAGTAGGTAGTTTTATGACCGCCGCACAGTCTCCAGAGGGTAGTTTTATGACCGCCACAAGTCAGGGTAGTTTTATGACCGCCCCACAGTCACCAGAGGGTAGTTTTGTGACTGCCAAAATGTCACCTGAGGCAGTTTTATGACCACCCCACAGTCACCAGAGGGTAGTTTTATGACCGTCCCACTGCCACCAGAGGGTAGTTTTATGACCGCCCCACAGTCACCAGAGGGTAGTTTTATGACCACCCCACAGTCACCCGTGGGTAGTTTTATGACTGCCCCACAGTCACCACAGGGTAGTTTTATGACCGCCCCACAGTCACCAGAGGGTAGTTTTATGACCGCCCCACAGTCACCAGAGGGTAGTTTTTATGTCCGCCCCACAGTCACCAGAGGGTAGTTTTATGACCGCCCCACAGTCACCCCAGGGTAGTTTTATGACCGCCCCACAGTCACCCCAGGGTAGTTTTATGACAGCCCCACTGTCACCAGGGGGTAGTTTTTTGACCACCCCATAGTCACCCCAGGGTAGTTTTATGACCGCCCCACAGTCACCAGAGGGTAATTTTATGACCGCCCCACAGTTACCAGAGGGTAGTTTTGCGACCGCCCCAATGTCACCATAGGGCAGTTTTATGACCGCCCCACAGTCACCAGAGGGTAGTTTTATAACCACCGCGCAGTCACCAGAGGGTAGTTTTATGACCGCCCCACAGTCATCAGAGGGTAGTTTTATGACTGCCACAAGTCACCAGAGGGTAGTTTTATGACTGCCCCACAGTCACCAAAGGGTAGTTTTGTGACCGCCAAAATGTCACCAGAGGGCAGTTTTATGTCCGCCCCACAGTCACCAGAAGGTAGTTTTATGACCGCCGCACAGTCACCAAAGGGTAGTTTTATGACCGCCACAAGTCACCAGAGGGTAGTTTTATGACCGCCCCACAGTCACCAGAGGGTAGTTTTATGACTGCCCCACAGTCACCAGAGGTTAGTTTTGTGACCGCCAAAATGTCACCAGAGGGCAGTTTTATGACCACCCCACAGTCACCAGAGGGTAGTTTTATGACCGTCCCACTGCCACCAGAGGGTAGTTTTATGACCGCCCCACAGTCACCCGTGGTTAGTTTTATGACCGCTCCACAGTCACCAGAGGGTAGTTTTATGACCGCCCCACAGTCACCAGAGGGTAGTTTTATGACCACCCCACAGTCACCCGTGGGTAGTTTTATGACCGCCCCACAGTCACCAGAGGGTAATTTTATGACCGCCCCACAGTCACCAGAGGGTAGTTTTTATGTCCGCCCCACAGTCACCACAGGGTAGTTTTATGACCGCCCCACAGTCACCAGAGGGTAGTTTTATGACCGCCCCACAGTCACCAGAGGGTAGTTTTTATGTCCGCCCCACAGTCACCAGAGGGTAGTTTTATGACCGCCCCACAGCCACCAGAGGGTAGTTTTATGACAGCCCCACAGCTACCAGAGGGTAGTTATATGATCGCCCCACAGTCACCCGTGGGTAGTTTTATGAGTGCCCCACAGTCACCAGAGGGTAGTTTTATGACCGCCCCACAGTCACCAGAGGGTAGTTTTATGACCACCCCACAGTCACCCGTGGGTAGTTTTATGACCGCCCCACAGTCACCAGAGGGTAATTTTATGACCGCCCCACAGTCACAAGAGGGTAGTTTTTATGTCCGCCCCACAGTCACCAGAGGGTAGTTTTATGACCGCCCCACAGTCACCTCAGGGTAGTTTTATGACCGCCCCACAGTCACCCCAGGGTAGTTTTATGACAGCCCCACTGTCACCAGAGGGTAGTTTTTTGACCGCCCCATAGTCACCCCAGGGTAGTTTTATGACCGCCCCATAGTCACCAGAGGGTAGTTCTATGACCGTCCCACAGTCACCAGAGGGTAGTTCCATGACCACCCCAGAGTCACCAGAGGGGAGTTCTATGACCGTCCCACAGTCACCAGAGGGTAGTTCCATGACCGCCCCAGAGTCACCAGAGGGTAGTTCTATGACAGCCCCACAGTCAACAGAGGGTAGTTTTATGACCGCCCCACAGCCACCAGAGGGTAGTTTTATGACCGCCCCACAGCCACCAGAGGGTAGTTTTATGATCGCCCCACAGTCACCCGTGGGTAGTTTTATGAGTGCCCCACAGTCACCAGAGGGTAGTTTTATGACCGCCGCACAGTCACCAGAGGGTAGTTTTATGACCGCCACAAGTCAGGGTAGTTTTATGACTGCCCCTCAGTCACCAGAGGGTAGTTTTGTGACCGCCAAAATGTCACCAGAGGGCAGTTTTATGACCACCCCACAGTCACCAGAGGGTAGTTTTATGACCGCCCCACAGTCACCAGAGGGTAGTTTTATGACCGCCCTACAGTCACCAGCTGGTAGTTTTATGTCCACCCCACAGTCACCAGAGGGTAGTTTTATGACCGCCCCACCTTCACCAGAGGGTAGTTTTATGACCGCCCCACAGTCACCACAGGGTAGTTTTATGACCGCCCCACAGTCACCAGAGGGTAGTTTTATGTCCGCCTCACATTCACGAGAGGGTCGTTTTATGATAGCCCCACAGTCACCAGAGGATCGTTTTATGACCGCCCCACAGTCACCAGAATGTAGTTTTATGACCGCCGCACAGTCACCAGAGGGTAGTTTTATGACCGCCCCACAGTCACCCGTGGTTAGTTTTATGACCGCCCCACAGTCACCAGAGGGTAGTTTTATGACCGCCGCACAGTCACCAGAGGGTAGTTTTATGACCGCCCCACAGTCACCAGAGGGTAGTTTTATGACCGCCCCACAGTCACCAGAGGGTAGTTTTATGTCCGCCCCACAGTCACCAGAGGGTAGCTTTATGACCGCCCCACAACCACCAGAGGGTAGTTTTATGACCGCCCCACAGCCACCAGAGGGCAGTTTTATGACCGCCCCAGTCACCAGAGGGTAGTTTTATGACCGCCCACAGTCACCAGAGGGTAGTTTTATGACCGTCGCACAGTCACCAGAGGGTAGTTTTATGACCGCCACAAGTCACCAGAGGGTAGTTTTATGACCGCCCCACAGTCACCAGAGGGTAGTTTTATGACCGCCCCACAGCCACCAGAGGGTAGTTTTATGACCGCCCCACAGCAACCAGAGGGTAGTTTTATGACCGCCCCACTGTCACCAGAGGGTAGTTTTATGACCGCCCCACAGTCCCCACAGGGTAGTTTTATGACCGCCCCACAGTCATCAGAGGGTAGTTTTATGTCCGCCTCACAGTCACGAGAGGGTAGTTTTATGACCGCCCCACAGTCACCAGAGGGTCGTTTTATGACCGCACCACAGTCACCAGAGGGTAGTTTTATGACCGCCGCACAGTCACCAGAGGGTAGTTTTGTGACCGCCAAAATGTCACCAGAGGGCAGTTTTATGACCACCCCACAGTCACCAGAGGGTAGTTTTATGACCGCCCCACTGTCACCAGAGGGTAGTTTAATGACCGTCCCACAGTCACCCGTGGGTAGTTTTATGACCGCCCCACAGTCACCCGTGGTTAGTTTTATGACCGCCCCACAGTCACCAGAGGGTAGTTTTATGACCGCCGCACAGTCACCAGAGGGTAGTTTTATGACCGCCCCACAGTCACCAGAGGGTAGTTTTATGACCGCCCCACAGTCACCAGAGGGTAGTTTTATGTCCGCCCCACAGTCACCAGAGGGTAGCTTTATGACCGCCCCACAACCACCAGAGGGTAGTTTTATGACCGCCCCACAGCCACCAGAGGGCAGTTTTATGACCGCCCCAGTCACCAGAGGGTAGTTTTATGACCGCCGCACAGTCACCAGAGGGTAGTTTTATGACCGCCACAAGTCACCAGAGGGTAGTTTTATGACCGCCCCACAGTCACCAGAGGGTAGTTTTATGACTGCCCCACTGCCACCAGAGGGTAATTTTATGACCGCCACACAGACCCCACAGGGTAGTTTTATGACCGCCCCACAGTCACTAGAGGGTAGTTTTATGTCCGCATCACAGTAACGAGAGGGTAGTTTTATGACCGCCCCACAGTCACCAGAGGGTAGTTTTGTGACCGCCAAAATGTCACCAGAGGGTAGTTTTTGACCGCCCCACAGTCACCAGAGGGTAGTTTTTTGACAGCCCCACAGTCACCATAGAGTAGTTTTTTTACCGCCCCACAGTCACCAGATGGTAGTTTTATGACCGCCTCACAGTCACCAGAGGGTAGTTTTATGACCGCCCCACAGTCACCCGTGGTTAGTTTTATGACCGCCCCACAGTCACCAGAGGTTAGTTTTATGTCCGCCTCACAGTCACCAGAGGGTAATTTTATGACCGCCCCACAGTTACCAGAGGGTAGTTTTGCGACCGCCCCAATGTCACCAGAGGGCAGTTTTATGACCGCCCCACAGTCACCAGAGGGCAGTTTTATAACCACCGCAGTCACCAGAGGGCAGTTTTATGACCGCCCACAGTCACCAAAGGGTAGTTTTATGACCGCCACACAGTCACCAGAGGGTAGTTTTATGACCGCCCCACAGTCACCCGTGGTTAGTTTTATGACCGCCCACAGTCACCAAAGGGTAGTTTTATGACCGCCACACAGTCACCAGAGGGTAGTTTTATGACCGCCCCACAGTCACCCGTGGTTAGTTTTATAACCACCCCACAGTCACCCCAGGGTAGTTTTATGTCCGCCTCACAGTCACCAGAGGGTAATTTTATGACCGCCCCACAGTCACCAGAGGGTAGTTTTGCGACCGCCCCAATGTCACCAGAGGGCAGTTTTATGACCGCCCCACAGTCACCAGAGGGTAGTTTTATAACCACCGCACAGTCACCAGAGGGCAGTTTTATCACCGCCCCACAGTCATCAGAGGGTAGTTTTATGACTGCCACAAGTCACCAGAGGGTAGTTTTATGACTGCCCCACAGTCACCAAACCGTAGTTTTGTGACCGCCAAAATGTCACCAGAGGGCAGTTTTATGTCCGCCCCACAGTCACCAGAAGGTAGTTTTATGACCGCCGCACAGTCACCAAAGGGTAGTTTTATGACCGCCACAAGTCACCAGAGGGTAGTTTTATGACCGCCCCACAGTCACCAGAGGGTGGTTTTATGACTGCCCCACAGTCACCAGAGGTTAGTTTTGTGACCGCCAAAATGTCACCAGAGGGCAGTTTTATGACCACCCCACAGTCACCAGAGGGTAGTTTTATGACCGTCCCACTGCCACCAGAGGGTAGTTTTATGACCGCCCCACAGTCACCCGTGGTTAGTTTTATGACCGCTCCACAGTCACCAGAGGGTAGTTTTATGACCGCCCCACAGTCACCAGAGGGTAGTTTTATGACCACCCCACAGTCACCCGTGGGTAGTTTTATGACCGCCCCACAGTCACCAGAGGGCAGTTTTATGACCACCCCACAGTCACCAGAGGGTAGTTTTATGACCGCCCCACTGTCACCAGAGGGTAGTTTAATGACCGTCCCACAGTCACCCGTGGGTAGTTTTATGACCGCCCCACAGTCACCCGTGGTTAGTTTTATGACCGCCCCACAGTCACCAGAGGGTAGTTTTATGACCGCCGCACAGTCACCAGAGGGTAGTTTTATGACCGCCCCACAGTCACCAGAGGGTAGTTTTATGACCGCCCCACAGTCACCAGAGGGTAGTTTTATGTCCGCCCCACAGTCACCAGAGGGTAGTTTTATGTCCGCCCCACAGTCACCAGAGCGTAGTTTTATGACCGCCCCACAGTCACCAGAGGGTAGTTTTATGACTGCCCCACTGCCACCAGAGGGTAATTTTATGACCGCCACACAGACCCCACAGGGTAGTTTTATGACCGCCCCACAGTCACTAGAGGGTAGTTTTATGTCCGCATCACAGTAACGAGAGGGTAGTTTTATGACCGCCCCACAGTCACCAGAGGGTAGTTTTGTGACCGCCAAAATGTCACCAGAGGGCAGTTTTATGACCACCCCACAGTCACCAGAGGGTAGTTTTAAGACGGAGCCAAAGCCACCAGAGGGTAGTTTTTGACCGCCCCACAGTCACCAGAGGGTAGTTTTTTGACAGCCCCACAGTCACCATAGAGTAGTTTTTTTACCGCCCCACAGTCACCAGATGGTAGTTTTATGACCGCCTCACAGTCACCAGAGGGTAGTTTTATGACCGCCCCACAGTCACCCGTGGTTAGTTTTATGACCGCCCCACAGTCACCAGAGGTTAGTTTTATGTCCGCCTCACAGTCACCAGAGGGTAATTTTATGACCGCCCCACAGTTACCAGAGGGTAGTTTTGCGACCGCCCCAATGTCACCAGAGGGCAGTTTTATGACCGCCCCACAGTCACCAGAGGGCAGTTTTATAACCACCGCAGTCACCAGAGGGCAGTTTTATGACCGCCCACAGTCACCAAAGGGTAGTTTTATGACCGCCACACAGTCACCAGAGGGTAGTTTTATGACCGCCCCACAGTCACCCGTGGTTAGTTTTATGACCGCCCACAGTCACCAAAGGGTAGTTTTATGACCGCCACACAGTCACCAGAGGGTAGTTTTATGACCGCCCCACAGTCACCCGTGGTTAGTTTTATAACCACCCCACAGTCACCCCAGGGTAGTTTTATGTCCGCCTCACAGTCACCAGAGGGTAATTTTATGACCGCCCCACAGTCACCAGAGGGTAGTTTTGCGACCGCCCCAATGTCACCAGAGGGCAGTTTTATGACCGCCCCACAGTCACCAGAGGGTAGTTTTATAACCACCGCACAGTCACCAGAGGGCAGTTTTATCACCGCCCCACAGTCATCAGAGGGTAGTTTTATGACCGCCACAAGTCACCAGAGGGTAGTTTTATGACTGCCCCACAGTCACCAAAGGGTAGTTTTGTGACCGCCAAAATGTCACCAGAGGGCAGTTTTATGTCCGCCCCACAGTCACCAGTAGGTAGTTTTATGACCGCCGCACAGTCACCAGAGGGTAGTTTTATGACCGCCACAAGTCAGGGTAGTTTTATGACCGCCCCACAGTCACCAGAGGGTAGTTTTTATGTCCGCCCCACAGTCACCAGAGGGTAGTTTTATGACCGCCCCACAGTCACCCCAGGGTAGTTTTATGACCGCCCCACAGTCACCCCAGGGTAGTTTTATGACAGCCCCACTGTCACCAGGGGGTAGTTTTTTGACCACCCCATAGTCACCCCAGGGTAGTTTTATGACCGCCCCACAGTCACCAGAGGGTAATTTTATGACCGCCCCACAGTTACCAGAGGGTAGTTTTGCGACCGCCCCAATGTCACCATAGGGCAGTTTTATGACCGCCCCACAGTCACCAGAGGGTAGTTTTATAACCACCGCACAGTCACCAGAGGGCAGTTTTATGACCGCCCCACAGTCATCAGAGGGTAGTTTTATGACCGCCACAAGTCACCAGAGGGTAGTTTTATGACTGCCCCACAGTCACCAAAGGGTAGTTTTGTGACCGCCAAAATGTCACCAGAGGGCAGTTTTATGTCCGCCCCACAGTCACCAGAAAGTAGTTTTATGACCGCCGCACAGTCACCAGAGGGTAGTTTTATGACCGCCACAAGTCAGGGTAGTTTTATGACTGCCCCACAGTCACCAGAGGGTAGTTTTGTGACTGCCAAAATGTCACCAGAGGGCAGTTTTATGACCACCCCACAGTCACCAGAGGGTAGTTTTATGACCGTCCCACTGCCACCAGAGGGTAGTTTTATGACCGCCCCACAGTCACCCGTGGTTAGTTTTATGACCGCCCCACAGTCACCAGAGGGTAGTTTTATGACCGCCCCACAGTCACCAGAGGGTAGTTTTATGACCACCCCACAGTCACCCGTGGGTAGTTTTATGACTGCCCCACAGTCACCAGAGAGTAGTTTTATGACCGCCCACAGTCACCAGAGGGTCGTTTTATGACCGCCCCACAGTCACCAAAGGGTAGTTTTATGTCCGCCCCACAGTCACCAGGGGGTAGCTTTATGACCGCCCCACAACCACCAGAGGTTAGTTTTATGACCGCCCCACAGCCACCAGAGGGCAGTTTTATGACCCCCCCAGTCACCAGAGGGTAGTTTTATGACCGCCGCACAGTCACCAGAGGGTAGTTTTATGACCGCCACAAGTCAGGGTAGTTTTATGACTGCCCCACAGTCACCAGAGGGTAGTTTTGTGACCGCCAAAATGTCACCAGAGGGCAGTTTTATGACCACCTCACAGTCACCAGAGGGTAGTTTTAAGACGGAGCCAAAGCCACCAGAGGGTAGTTTTTGACCGCCCCACAGTCACCAGAGGGTAGTTTTTTGACAGCCCCACAGTCACCATAGAGTAGTTTTTTTACCGCCCCACAGTCACCAGATGGTAGTTTTATGACCGCCTCACTGTCACCAGAGGGTAGTTTTATGACCGCCCTACAGTCACCAGAGAGTAGTTTTATGACCGCCCACAGTCACCAGAGGGTCGTTTTATGACCGCCCCACAGTCACCAAAGGGTAGTTTTATGTCCGCCCCACAGTCACCAGGGGGTAGCTTTATGACCGCCCCACAACCACCAGAGGGTAGTTTTATAACCGCCCCACAGCCACCAGAGGGCAGTTTTATGACCCCCCCAGTCACCAGAGGGTAGTTTTATGACCGCCCACAGTCACCAAAGGGTAGTTTTATGACCGCCACACAGTCACCAGAGGGTAGTTTTATGACCGCCCCACAGTCACCCGTGGTTAGTTTTATAACCACCCCACAGTCACCAGAGGTTAGTTTTATGTCCGCCTCACAGTCACCAGAGGGTAATTTTATGACCGCCCCACAGTCACCAGAGGGTAGTTTTGCGACCGCCCCAATGTCACCAGAGGGCAGTTTTATGACCGCCCCACAGTCACCAGAGGGTAGTTTTATAACCACCGCACAGTCACCAGAGGGCAGTTTTATCACCGCCCCACAGTCATCAGAGGGTAGTTTTATGACCGCCACAAGTCACCAGAGGGTAGTTTTATGACTGCCCCACAGTCACCAAAGGGTAGTTTTGTGACCGCCAAAATGTCACCAGAGGGCAGTTTTATGTCCGCCCCACAGTCACCAGTAGGTAGTTTTATGACCGCCGCACAGTCTCCAGAGGGTAGTTTTATGACCGCCACAAGTCAGGGTAGTTTTATGACCGCCCCACAGTCACCAGAGGGTAGTTTTGTGACTGCCAAAATGTCACCAGAGGCAGTTTTATGACCACCCCACAGTCACCAGAGGGTAGTTTTATGACCGTCCCACTGCCACCAGAGGGTAGTTTTATGACCGCCCCACAGTCACCAGAGGGTAGTTTTATGACCACCCCACAGTCACCCGTGGGTAGTTTTATGACTGCCCCACAGTCACCACAGGGTAGTTTTATGACCGCCCCACAGTCACCAGAGGGTAGTTTTATGACCGCCCCACAGTCACCAGAGGGTAGTTTTTATGTCCGCCCCACAGTCACCAGAGGGTAGTTTTATGACCGCCCCACAGTCACCCCAGGGTAGTTTTATGACCGCCCCACAGTCACCCCAGGGTAGTTTTATGACAGCCCCACTGTCACCAGGGGGTAGTTTTTTGACCACCCCATAGTCACCCCAGGGTAGTTTTATGACCGCCCCACAGTCACCAGAGGGTAATTTTATGACCGCCCCACAGTTACCAGAGGGTAGTTTTGCGACCGCCCCAATGTCACCATAGGGCAGTTTTATGACCGCCCCACAGTCACCAGAGGGTAGTTTTATAACCACCGCGCAGTCACCAGAGGGTAGTTTTATGACCGCCCCACAGTCATCAGAGGGTAGTTTTATGACTGCCACAAGTCACCAGAGGGTAGTTTTATGACTGCCCCACAGTCACCAAAGGGTAGTTTTGTGACCGCCAAAATGTCACCAGAGGGCAGTTTTATGTCCGCCCCACAGTCACCAGAAGGTAGTTTTATGACCGCCCCACAGTCACC